>NW_026562511.1:0-150000 GCF_027474105.1 Poeciliopsis prolifica | reverse complement strand
CTTTAAACTGGTTCTGTTGACTCCTGCAGGTTCAACATGTTTTTCTCCAAATGATCAGAAATCTGATTCAGAGACAAAACCTGTAAGGTTTTGTCTCAGGGTTCGAGTTAGGGTTACATTTAGGGTCAGGGTTACATTTAGGGTCAGGGTTACATTTAGGGTCAGGGTTACATTTAGGGTCAGGGTTACATTTAGGGTCGGGTTAGCAGAGGCCTGAGGATGAAACCAGCTGATTTGGGTTTTCCAAGGAGTTTTTGATGAAGAGCAGAAATCCTTCCTCAGTCGTTTTGTTTTGTTTCCAGCTCAGATTTTTCTGGTTCCTGAATCTGTTCAGAACTAGCGACACGGTTCCTGTCCCGGTTCTTGACCCGGTTCCTGACCCGGTTCTTGACCCAGTTCCTGTCCCGTTTCCTGGCTCAGTTCCTGTCCCGGTTCCTGACCCGGTTCCTGTCCCGGTTCCTGGCCTGCAGCTGGTTTCTGCTGCAGGTTTTCCAGGTCAGGATCTTGGAGTTTTTCCTTTTTGCTTCATCCAACAGAAACAAGTCGAGACTTGAAGCAGCAGAAGAAGAAACCAGGATCAGAGCGACGTGTTGCTGCAGCAGCTGCTGCAGCTGCAGCAGCTGCTGCAGTTTGCTGTTTCCTTCAGTCCTTCATGTTTTTGTCTCCAAATGTTTCATTCACTGACTGACGGCCGTTTAATGATTTTAAAATATAAACTTTCTACAGAATAAAATCACAAAGTTTATTGGGATGATTTTTAATCTGCTAAATAAAAATCGGTGGTGAAATAATTCAGGTCAACAAAATCTTAGATCTGGGATCAGAAACTGGAAAACCTGAGAATGTAAAATCTTTGACCGGCTTCATCACTGTGAGGAGAAACGATATGAAATCATTCTAACATTCCCACCGTGGGACAGACGGCTTGTTGAAGAAGCTTCTCCATTCTGACTCTGTCAACTAAATTGAGCCCATTTTGGTCGACATATTAAAACTTTATCAGATGTTGCATACAGAGCTGAGGCTGGACCCACTTTGTCTTCTGCTTTCTCAGTTTAATAAATGTCAGCAACAATAGATCCATATGTCATAGATCTATGATAGATTTATCTCTCTTTGCTGATATTTTCCATATTTTCTTCTCTCATCATATTTTGTGTCTCTTTGTTCCTCCTCTTCTTCTTCGTTGGTATGCAGCCTGATGCCTAACACCCTAACCCTCGTCTCTCTGACCTTCTGCTGCGAGGATGAATACAGATCAGACAGCAGATCTTCACTGATGAACACATTAATCCTCCAGCAGAAACTCAATTATTTCATTTTGTCTGTTTGTTTTTGTTCTGATTGTCTGAAAAACATTTTTATTTTTTCTCATCGGAATCAGAGATGAATTATAATCTGAACCTGAAAATCATGAAAACTGGGGAAAAATCATCAGCATCCGTTCCAGGTTTTCTGGATCCTGTTCCAGTTTTTCCTGGTCTTGTTCCAGGTTTTCTGGATCCTGTTCCAGGTTTTCTGGGTGCTGTTCCAGGTTTTCTGGATCCTGTTCCAGTTTTTCCTGGTCTTGTTCCAGGTTTTCTGGATCCTGTTCCAGTTTTTCTGGATCCTGTACCAGTTTTTCTGGATCCTGTTCCAGTTTTTCTGGATCCTGTTCCAGTTTTTCCTGGTCTTGTTCCAGGTTTTCTGGATCCTGTTCCGGGTTTTCTGGGTTCTGTTCCAGGTTTTCTGGATCCTGTACCAGTTTTTGGATCCTGTCCCAGTTTTTCTGGATCCTGTTCCAGTTTTTCCTGGTCTTGTTCCAGGTTTTCTGGATCCTGTTCCGGGTTTTCTGGGTTCTGTTCCAGTTTTTCTGGATCCTGTACCAGTTTTTTCTGGATCCTGTTCCAGTTTTTCTGGATCCTGTTCCAGTTTTTCCTGGTCTTGTTCCAGGTTTTCTGGATCCTGTTCCGGGTTTTCTGGTTCTGTTCCAGGTTTTCTGGATCCTGTACCAGTTTTTCTGGATCCTGTTCCAGTTTTTCTGGATCCTGTTTCCAGTTTTTCCTGGTCTTGTTCCAGGTTTTCTGGATCCTGTTCCAGGTTTTCTGGGTTCTGTGTCAAAGTGTCTGTGAACAGAATCATTTTTGTTCTGATCAGATTCTGGTTCCTGAATCGTTTGGCTGAAGGAGTCGTTCTCTCTGCCAACTCGTTTCTCCTCTAATGAATTCAATTTCTCTCTCTTGTCTTTTTATCTGCGGATCGATTCTGGTTCTGTCCTGTTTGGCTCCGGTCCGGTTCTGGACACTTTGTCCAAATCGGCTCGTTGGGTTTGATTCGTCCCGCCTTCGGTTCGCTGACAGACGGACGGACAGATGGATGTTTATGCAGATCATCATCATCATCATCATCATCATTACCAGCTGTAGAAGGTATAGTTCTAGTTGAGCCCTCAGAGGTTCTGTGGGTCGGCCCGGTTTCTCTGCTTGGTTCCGGTTCTGATAACGAAGCAGCAGAAACATCCGGGTCCAGATTTCCTCTCAGCTGGTTGCTTGGAAACGAGTCATCAGATAAAACCGTTTCCTGATGAAAATCAGGAAATCATTTAGAAAACGGCTTCAAAACAAATATGGAAAAAACAATAATTATATGGATGTTTCTGTTGATTCCAGATCAAAACAGATAAAATGTTCAGAATGAACTTAATGGAAACATTTGATCATTTCCACCAGGATGAGATTCATCCAACATGGAGAAACACAGGAAACAGATTCACAGAGAAATGATTCATATTCATGACATGATGATGATGATGATGATGATGATAGACTTAGACTTCCTTTATTGTCATTGTACAAAAAAACACAAGGAGAATCTTGACAACGAAATGTTGTTACTTGGCTACCAGAGTAGCAGAGCTAAAACCTTAAACTACACAATAAATAAATAAATACAATAAATAAAATACAATACAATACAATACAATATAATACAGGTTCAGTGTTGTGAAAAAACTAAACTAAAGTGCATGTATTGACCATGTCCATGGGGGGTCATTTGGTTTGTGAGTGTGTGTGTGTGTGTGTGTGTGTGTGTGTGTGTGTGTGTGTTAGTGTGTTGTGTGTGTGTGTGTGTGTGTGTGTGTGTGAGTGTGTGTGTGTGTTATGTGTGTGTGTGTGTGTGTGTGTGTGTGTGTGTGTGTGTGTGTGTGTGTGTGTGTGTGTGTGTGTGTGTGTGTGTGTGAGTGTGTGGTGGGGTGTTATGTGGCGTTAAGCAGTCTGATGGCCCGGGGGAAGAAACTGTTCAGTAGTCTGGTTGTTCTGCACAAGATGCTGCGGAACCTTCTTCCAGACGCCAGGGGGGAAACAGTCCATGGTTAGGGTGGGTGGGTCAGAGAGGATCTGGTGAGCGCGGGATAGGCAGCGCCTCTCTGCGATGTCCTTGATGCAGGGGAGCAGAGCCCCCGTCTTCTCCCCTGTCCTCACCACCCTCTGTAGAGACTTCCAGTCAGAGGCCCTGCAGCTCCCAGACCAGATGGAGATGTAGCTGGTCAGTTGGCTCTCGATGGTCCCTCTGTAGAAGGTCTGAAGGATGGGGGGCGGGAGGGATGCTCTCTTCATCCCACGCAGGAAGTGCATGCGCTGCTGGCCCTTCTTCACCAGTGAGGAGATGTGGGGAGACCAGCTGAGGTTGTCGTTGATGTGCACCCCCAGGAACTTGGTGCTGCTGACGACCTCCACAGCTGAGTCGTTGATGAGGAGTGGTCTGTGGGTGGGTCTGGATTTCCTGAAGTCTATGATGATCTCCTTGGTCTTGTTGACATTCAGGATCAGGTTGTTTCCTCTGCACCAGTCCACCAGATGCCGCACCTCCTCCCTATAGGCCGTCTCGTTGTTGTCCCGGATGAGGCCCACCACTGTGGTGTCGTCCGCGTACTTCAGGATGTGGTTGGATATGAAGTGTGGACGGCAGTCGTGGGTCATCAGGGTGAACAGCAGGGGACTCAGGACACAGCCCTGAGGGGTGCCGGTGTTCAGGGTGATGACATCGGAGGTGTTGTTCTCCATTCTGACAGCCTGGGTCTGTCAGTGAGGAAGTCCAGCAGCCAGTTGCAGAGGGGGGTGTTAATTCCTAAGGGGCCCAGTTTGCCCACCAGGTCTTGGGGGATGATGGTGTTGAACGCTGAGCTGAGGTCCAGGAACAGCATCCGCACGTGGGTGTTCTTCTCCTCCAGATGCTCCAGGCTCAGGTGGAGAGCAGTGGAGACTGCATCCTCAGCACTGCGCTTGGACTGGTATGCAAACTGGAAAGGGTCGTGTGATGGGGGGAGCGTGGAGATGATGTGGTCCTTAACAAGTCTTTCGAAGCACTTCATGATGGTGGATGTCAGTGCGACGGGGCGGAAGTCATTAAGGCATGTGATGATGTTGACTTCGGGACCGGAACGACAGTGGCAGACTTGAAGCACCGTGGGACGACAGCCTGGTCCAGGGACGTGTTGAAGATGTCCGTGAGCACGTGGGCCAGCTGGTCCGAGCATTCCTTGATTAGCAGACCTGGAATGTTGTCCGGACCTGCAGCTTTCCGCGCGTTGACCTTCCTCAGAACCTTCCGCACTGCTGATGTTTCTAGTCTGAGCGCCTGTTCATCGAGGAGTGGCGTCGCTTTCCTCGCAGGGTTGTTGTTCAGCTCCTCAAATCTTCCGAAGAAGTTGTTGAGCTCGTTGAGGAAGCCAGTGTCGGTCTGGCAGGATGGAGGTGTGGGTTTGTAGTCTGTGATAGACTGGATGCCCTGCCACAGTTTCCTGGTGTTGTTGGAGTCCTGGAAGAGACCCTGGATTTTCCGGCTGTGGGCTCGCTTAGCGTCTCTGATGGCCCGGTTCAGGTTGACCCTCGCAGACCTGAGAGCCGCAGCATCACCAGATCTGAAAGCAGCATTGCGTTCTCTCAGCTTCGTTCCCACCTCCTTGGTCATCCAAGGTTTCTTGTTTGCCTGAGTGACTATTGTTTTTGTTGCTGTCTCTTTGCACCAACTGATATAGTCGGATACAGATGCAGCGTACTCCTCCACGTTGGTGCGCTGGTTGTCTGTTGCTGCTTCCTTGAAGATGCCCCATTCAGTGCACTCAAAACAGTCGTGCAGTGCAGACATGGCGCCCTCAGGCCATACTCTCACCTTCTTCACTGCAGGTCTCTCTCTGATGGTATGCAGGAATTAGCATGACAGAGAGATGGTCTGAGGAGCCCAGGTGGGGGGGGGTGCTGCTCTGTAGGCCTTCTTTATGTTGGTGTAGACAAGGTCCAGAGTCTCCCCTCTAGTAGCAAAGTCCACATTGGTGAAAGTTTGGAAGCACGGTCTTCATGTTGGCCTGGTTGAAGTCGCCAGCAACAATAAAAACACCTTCCGGTTGTGTGGCTTGCATGTCCGTGATGTTGTTGTAGAGAACACTGAGGCTTGCTTCGTGTTGGCGCTGGGTGGGATGTAAACAGCAACAATGGTGACGCTGGTGAATTCACGTGGCAGATAAAAGGGTCGACATCTCACAGTCAGGAGTTCAATGTCTATAGAGCAGTGACTGGAGACCCTGGAAGCGTTGTTACACCAGCTGTTCTTCGTGTAGATGCAAACGCCACCCCCTCGGGTTTTACCTGTGAGAGCACCGCTTCTGTCGGCTCTGAATGTTGTTAGCCGTCCAGGCAACTGCGCTATCTGGGACCGATGCACTGAGCCATGTTTCAGTGAGGACAATGGCACAGCAGTTTCTTGTTTCCAGCTTTGAGTGTAGCTCCAGCTTGAGATAGTCCATCTTATTTTCCAGGGAGCGTACGTTGGCGAGCAGCAGTGAAGGAAGCGGCAATCTGTACGGGTTAGCTTTTAGCTTAGCTGTTAGTCCTCCGCGACAGCCACGCTTCTGCTTCCTATCGCGCCTCTACGACGTTTCCATGGGCGTCCTGTGGTTGTTGGAGGGACCCCTGTTTCACTAGCCGCTCGGAGAAGCAGTCCGAGGCTAACGAGTACGGTTCGCGTTTCCGTGCAGATGGAGTCTAGAAGCCCTGATTTCCTGAGTCTAACGATATTGTTACGAGTGTCAATGTTCGTACACTACGACGCTGCGTTGTTGGTACGGGAAACTCTGTTTTAGCTGCCGAATGTGGCATAAGGTTTACAATGATGATGATGATGATGATGATGAAGGTGATGATGATGGTGAAGGTGATGATGATGGTGATGATGATGATAATGATGATGGTGATGATGATGATGATGGTGATGATGATGATGGTGATGATGATGATGGTGGTGATGATGATGATGATGGTGATGATGATGATGATGATGACGACCAGGGGTCTTCCAGCCTCAGAGGGAGTTATTGATTTCAGAGTTATTGATTTCAGAGTTATTGATTTCAGAGTTATTGATCTCAGAGTTATTGATCACAAAGTTATTGATCCCAACTATCTGAAATGTTTCCTTCCTCTGATCTCAGATTCTGTTTTCTTTGATGTGAACCAGAACCAGAACCAGAACGACTCGGTCCGGTTCCACATGAACCCTCAGCTGCTCCCAACTGGATCCGACCCAGAAACCAGCGGGAGGTAAACTCCTTCCTGTTAACGGTCCTGCAATGCATTGTGGGAAACAGTCTAGAAACCAACAAACTGTTTCATGAACTTAAAGCAACTTTCAAATTTTCTGAGATTCATTTAAACCAATAAAAGCCAGAAACAAACCAGTTATTAGATTTTCATATCAGGAAGTAAAAATCTACTTTCTGTATCTGATTTTTACTTCCTGGTTCATTTTTACTGGCATTCAGACAGAAACTCATAACCACTAAGTTATTAATATTAATCTGGTTGGCAGTCAGTTTCTATTTGTCTAATTAATTAAACCACAAATTAAATTCACAAGTTTTAGGAAATTAATCACAAATCTTAAAACATCCAGAAATCAAATGATTTATTTTAAATAATCAATTTAAAATTATTTTATTAGAAGATTTACAAACTAACTTATGAAATCATTTCAATAAATCAGAAATGAACTCCAGTTTGAACCGAACAGATTAACCTGCAGACGTTTCTGTTTGGTTTCTCACAAGTTCTGGTCCAGTCTGACAGAACCAGAACCACAGACCCACAAAGGAACGGATCAGACCGGATCTCCTGATCCTGATCCGGTTTGGTTCTGATCCGGTTCGGTTCTGATCCGGTTCTTTCTGATCTGGTTTGGTTCTGATCCGGTTTGGTTCTGATCCGGTTCTTTCTGATCTGGTTTGGTTCTGATCCGGTTTGGTTCTGATCCGGTTCGGTTCTGATCCGGTTCGGTTCTGATCCGGTTTGGTTCTGATCCGATTTGGTTCTGATCCGGTTGTCAGTCGTTTCGTCTCGATGTTCTTCTTCGTTTCCATGGAATCTGCAGTTTTACCTTTTCAGGTTTTTCTTTCTGAACAAAAAACAGAACCTGAGGTTTTCCTTCCAGCCAACTTTCCTCTGATCAGTTTCTGTGTTAATCTACAGACTGCAGAGATTAAATCATAAACAGCTGCAGCTTCATGAACCTCAGATTCTGGTTCTGATCCTGAAGTTCCTCCAGGAGGTTCTGGTTCTGACCCGTTTCTCTCAGCTTTCTGCCTGAAGCTTTTCTCCAGACTAACTTGTTACTTTTATGCAAAATGAAACTTTCCAGACATCCGTCAGTCGACCCGTTAATCTGCGGCTGACAGAACCGGGACAAGAAGAGACGATTCTTCAGGTCTGAACAGAACCAGCCGCCCAGACAAGCCAGAACCGATCCGGTTCCTGAGCCGGCAGAACTCTGAGTCACTGAGGCAACATGAGGCCCGAAGGCAACCAGAACCACTGCTGATCCGGACCAGAACCACTGCTGAACCGGACCAGAACCGCTGCTGATCCAGACCAGAACCACTGCTGATCGGATCAGAACCAGATCAGAACCACTGCTGATCCGGACCAGAACCGGATCAGAACCGCTGCTGATCGGATCAGAACCGCTGCTGAACCAGACCAGAACCACTGCTGATCGGATCAGAACCAGATCAGAACCGATAATGACCCAGATCAGAACCGGATTACAGCTGGATCAGAACTGGACCAGAGCCGAGCATGATGGGAAGTTTTGTGGCTTCATGATGAATCATGGATCCAGCAGGATGTGAACTGATTCCAAACTGTTTGAACATTTTGATTTTTCTGTTTTTTTTCTGCCACTTTAAGAATCTGAGAGAAATTAAAGGAAAAACCAACGAGATGAAAATCCAGGAACAAATCAGGATAAAACCAGCAGAACCAGGAAAATCGACCCAAAAACGACGAGGAACAGAAAACACATCATGTGTTCACCATCAGAGGGACGGGAGCGACCTGGTTCTGACCCGAACACACTCAGCACAACAGGAAATATTTAATTCATAACCAGCAGAAACAGACAGAAAAATGAATCTGGACAGAAAACATCAAACCTGAATAATCCTCCAATCAAATTCTCCTGAAGAAATGAAAGAAGTTCAGGACTCAAAGGTTCTTCACTCACCAGACGCTGCAGGATCCTCCTGCTCTTGTCGTCGCTGCAGAAGTCGGACAGGATGGTCCGGTGGACCAGAACCAGGCCGTTGAGGAAGAGCCAGGATCCGAACCAGAGCAGAGCGAAGAGCAGCGTTCCCCGACGGGACCAGAACCGCAGAGCCAGCCAGCGCAGCAGGCAGCGTCCGCCGCCTGAACCGCCGCCTGAACCGCCGCCGCCTGAACCACCCGGCGCTCCAGGAACCATGGCAACCACAGGAAACAAACCAAACACTCGTCCGACTTCAGAGGAAATTCTGATCCCTTATTGAACCAGATGAGCTCAGATTAATAAACTCAGATTAAGTTTTCTGAGCTTTGATATTAACAACGTTGTCATCTGCATATCGTCAGATTTAATTCTCCATTTTTCATCTCCAGATGATTTTCATCATGAAAATCCTCCATATCCAGGATTTCCTGTTTGTCTTTCTTAACTTCTGTTGTTAATTTCAATCAAATATTTCAGGTTTATTTTAAAATTTGCTTTGAAACCCAAGAAAACAAAGTTCAGCCTGTTTGGTAGAAACTGTCCATCGTCCGGCTGGAAGCTGAACTTTTTCCTGAATCCGTTTCATTTCCAGATTTTCCTGGTTTGGATCAGGAAGTTGTTTCCTGAAACCTGCAGCTCTCCAACATGATCCTGATCCGTCGGTTTCCTGGATCCTCAGTTTGGCTTCGTTACAGTAGAAAAAGCAAAACGACACTGAAGACAAAAAGTTTTCCTGGTGGAAGGAAATCCTGGATCTTCACTTCCTGGAGACGATCTGAAGGACAGAAAGAGAGACGAGTCGTTTCCCTCTGAATGAACCAAACAGCAACAAGTTCATTTCTGACACTTTTATTCTTCTGGATTATTTTTCAGTTTAAAATGAACCTTTAAAGTTTGCAGCAGGTTTAGGACATGAAAATGTTTTCAGTCAATTTTTTCCCTCCGGTTCATAATTTTCTCCAAAGTGAATAAAATTCCTGATGTTGCTGCAAAATCCAAACCTTAAATGGATCAGAACCAACAGGAACCAGTAGGAACCAGCAGAAATCAGTAGGAACCAGCAGGAACCAACAAAAGCCAATAGGAGCCAGCAGGAACCAGTAGGAGCCAGTAGGAACCAGCAAGAACCAGCAGGAACCAGCAGGAACCAGTAGGAGCCAGTAGGAATCAGGAACCAGTAGGAACCAGTAGGAACCAGCAGGAACCAGCAGGAACCAGTAGGAGCCAGTAGGAACCAGCAGGAATCAGGAACCAGTAGGAATCAGTAGGAACCAGCAGGAATCAGGAACCAGTAGGAACCAGCAGGACCAGTAGGAGCCAGTAGGAACCAACAAAAGCCAATAGGAGCCAGCAGGAACTAGTAGGAACCAGTAGGAACCAGCAAGAACCAGCAGGAACCAGCAGGAACCAGTAGGAACCAGTAGGAACCAGCAGGAATCAGGAACCAGTAGGAACCAGTAGGAACCAGCAGGAACCAGTAGGAGCCAGTAGGAACCAACAAAAGCCAATAGGAGCCAGCAGGAACCGGTAGGAGCCAGTAGGAACCAGCAAGAACCAGCAGGAACCAGTAGGAATCAGTAGGAACCAGCAGGAATCAGGAACCAGCAGGAGCCAGTAGGAATCAGCAGGAACCAGTACGAATCAGTAGGAACCAGCAGGAATCAGTAGGAACCAGCAGGAGCCAGTAGGAATCAGTAGGAACCAGCAGGAACCAGTAGGAACCAGCAGGAACCAGTAGGAATCTGGAACCAGCAGGAACCAGTAGGAATCTGGAACCAGCAGGAACCAGTAGGAACCAGCAGGAACCAGTAGGAACCAGCAGGAACCAGTAGGAATCTGGAACCAGCAGGAACCAGTAGGAACCAGCAGGAACCAGTAGGAATCTGGAACCAGCAGGAACCAGTAGGAACCAGCAGGAACCAGTAGGAACCAGCAGGAACCAGTAGGAATGTGGAACCAGCAGGAACCAGCAGGAACCAGCAGGAACCAGCAGGAACCAGCAGGAACCAGTAGGAACCAGCAGGAACCAGCAGGAACCAGTAGGAACCAGTAGGAACCAGTAGGAACCAGCAGGAACCAGTAGGAATCTGGAACCAGCAGGAACCAGTAGGAATCTGGAACCAGCAGGAACCAGTAGGAACCAGCAGGAACCAGTAGGAACCAGCAGGAACCAGTAGGAATCTGGAACCAGCAGGAACCAGTAGGAACCAGCAGGAACCAGTAGGAACCAGCAGGAACCAGTAGGAACCAGCAGGAACCAGTAGGAATGTGGAACCAGCAGGAACCAGCAGGAACCAGTAAGAACCAGCAGGAACCAGCAGGAACCAGTAGGAACCAGCAGGAACCAGCAGGAACCAGTAGGAACCAGCAGGAACCAGTAGGAACCAGTAGGAATCTGGAGCCAGTAGGAATCAGTAGGAATCTGGAGCCAGTAGGAATCAGTAGGAACCAGCAGGAACCAGTAGGAATCTGGAACCAGCAGGAACCAGCAGGAACCAGCAGGAACCAGCAGGAACCAGTAGGAACCTCCAGTTTCCTTCCAGACGATCCGATTCGACTCCGGACAGGAAAATGAAACCAGCAGAACTTCGTCTGGATCCAAACTGGTTCTGTTGAGTCGGGATGGAAACCAGATAAAATAACCCAGAAATATTTTATTGTTTGCTTTTTATTTTTTTACATCAGTAATAAAATTATTTCTTTTCCTTCCAGTTTAATTTCTGAGAAACTTAGAAAAAGTTTTTACTTTAATTTTAAAATAAGTTTTTTTATTTGAAGATAAAAGATTCAAAGTTTTTATTATCATTGTCACCAGAACAACATTTAAAAAGTGACATCAGTTTAACAAACTATCACAATTTACACATAAATAACTAATAACTGATAATTAATAACTAATAATCATTATTCATGAAGGTTGATGGTTATTTTTTTATTGATGGTTATTTTTGTTATTTCTTGGTTGGATTCATTAAAACAAATTAATTTTAATAATTTCAGGGATAAAAAAACATTTTATGAATTTAATTATTGGATGGAAATGAAATATGAGAAACTTTTCACTAAATGAAAATATTAATATCCAGTTAATGAAGGAAATTAAAATCATATTATTGATATTAAAATAAAACCTGGATGTTTCTGTTCAGTTTGAATCTAAATTTATTTTTATGTTTTGATATTTAAATATATTTTTACTGATTGTCTGAATTTTTCAGACATTAATATTTTAAATTTATGCCGATTTTAATCTGAGAGCAGAAATAAATAATATAAAAACATTAAAGATGAATAAAAATGTTTAATTTAGTTTTTCTCTCTTTATATTTTATATTAATTATTATAAAAACTGATCAAAGTTGATCAGTGACGGAAAACATTGATTTATTTTATGACTTTATTTTGAAGTTGTTCTGATGGAAGGTTCTTCAGAACCGGTGCCGGTCCAGAAGAACCTTGTGATCCTTTTATTGTGAAGGGTCATAAAACCTGAACGTTTTAATCTCTAATCCAGCAGCTGCTCACCTTCAGAACCGGGCCGGTCCAGTTCCCAGGAGCCTCAGCAGAACTTTTCCTTGTTGCTCCTCAGTGATCCAATCAGGAACCAGAACTTTTCTGTTGGATCCAGAAGGAAAATCCAGAATAAAATCTGAAATAATCTCGTTCCTCAGAGAAGATCCGGATCCGGGATCACGAAGAAAGTCCGGGATTCGCTGACAGCATCCCGGAGGTTCGGTTCGGTTCGGTTCGTCTCTGCGGACGGAATCAGGATTTACGAACCAAACTTCCTTCCTGAACGATTCCTCTCAGACCCAGAGGAACCCGACCCGGCTGTCCGAACCGCCGGACAGACTGAGATGGACCCGACAGAACCGGATCAGAACCAGCAGGACGGACCGAAGAGAAATAAACCCAGAATGTGGACTGGCAGGCGGAACCAGCAGCTGCTGATCCTCCTCCTGTGACGCTGTGTGTGTGTGTGTGTGTGTGTGTGTGTGTGTGTGTGTGTGTGTGTGTGTGGTGTGTGTGTGTGTGTGTGTGTGTGTGTGTGTGTGTGTGTGTGTGTCTCGGGGTGTGTGTGTGTGTGTCTGTGTCTGTGTGTGTGTGTGTGAAGGTGTGTGTGTGTGTGTGTGTGAAGGTGTGTGTGGTGTGTGAAGGTGTGTGTGTGTGTGTGTGTGTGAAGGTGTGTGTGTGTGTGTGTGTGAAGTTGTGTGTGTGTGTGTGTGAAGGTGTGTGTGTGTGTGTGTGTGTGTGTGTGTGTGAAGGTGTGTGTGTGTGTGTGTGTGTGAAGGTGTGTGTGTGTGTGTGTGTGTGTGTGTGTGTGAAGGTGTGTGTGTGTGTGTGTCTGGGGGTGTGTGTGTGAAGGTGTGTGTGTGTGTGTGAAGGTGTGTGTGTGTGTGTGTGAAGTTGTGTGTGTGTGTGTGTGAAGGTGTGTGTGTGTGTGTGTGTGTGTGTGTGTGTGAAGGTGTGTGTGTGTGTGTGTGTGAAGGTGTGTGTGTGTGTGTGTGTGTGTGTGTGTGAAGGTGTGTGTGTGTGTGTGTGTGTGTGTGTCTGTGTGTGTGTGTGTCTGTGTGTGTGTGTGTGTGTGTGTGTGTGTGTGAAGGTGTGTGTGTGTGTGTGTGTGAAGGTGTGTGTGTGTGTGGTCTCGGGTGTGTGTGTCTGTGTGTGTGTGTGTGTGTGTGTCTGTGTGTGTGTGTGTGTGTGAAGGTGTGTGTGTGTGTGTCTGAGTGTGTGTGTGTGTGTGTGTCTGTGTGTGTGTGTGTGTGTGTCTGTGTGTCTGTGTGTGTGTGTGTGTGTGTGTCTGTGTGTGTCTGTGTGAAGGTGTGTGTGTGTGTGTGTCTGTGTGTGTGTGTCTGTGTCTGTGTGTGTGTGTGTGTGTGTGTGTGTGTGTGTGTGTGTGTGTGTGTGTGTGAAGGTGTGTGTGTGTGTGTGTGTGTGTGTGTGTGTGTGTGTGTGTGTGGTGTGTGTGTGTGTGTTTTCTTCCATGAAAATGCAAACCAGAGAAGTAGATCCAGTGATAGGAGTGACGGTGCAGTGGAGTCTACACCCAGCTGTTCCAGTTTAACAGGTGAATTATCTCAGGGAAAGATGCTTTAGCCCACAATGTTTTTCCACCTTTAAGTTGTTTTGCATTATTGTTTCCACTAAATCAATATAATGTAAATTATAACTGCTCAGATGAGAGAAGTGAGGTGTGACAACAAGTCTATTAAAATGATATATTTTTATATGATTTTAGATGATTTTAGAAGAAGCTACCACAATATCAGTTAATGTTTTATTTAAGAATACTAAGTCAGGTTTTTCTTAAAGAAAAGGCTCAGCACATCTGTCCTTTGGTGATTTTATTTCAAATGCCAGTTGTTTCTAAATATCTATGAAATAGAGATTTGTGTTGTCATCTCTAACAGGAAGGGTGAGTGTTGGTAGAATCCACCTCAACTGCTTTTCCTTTTTGCATTTGACCATTATTGACTTGTTCTGGCTTTGCTAATTTTATTTAATAACGTTTAATATAGTTGTTCCAATCTTGAGTATTAAATTGAAAAAGTTAGAAATTTTAAAGAATTGTTGAAATTTTTGAATACTGCAGGTTGGATATTTATTTATAATTCCAAATGCAACATTTGCAACCTACTGATAAGACCGAGAAATATTTTGAGAAGACAAAATGTAGATGATGACTAAATCAGGCCCGTTAAGAATTCTGATTTTCAATATATTGTGGAATTTTTTTAATACTCTGCTGGTTCACTTCTACTTTTTCAACTGACCATAAAGGCTGGTGTCCTGTAAAGATGTTTTCCTGTTCCACCACACTGGATCCAAATTAATGGATCATTAACAAATGTTTGCTAACAAGCTATTGGAGAATGATTTGATTTGAATGAGGTGTGCTGTAGCAACCCTTAAGCCCCAGTAGTTGCTGATCATTGACTTAATGTTTCACCTGGAGGCATCATTCTCAATGTGGGAAGGTTCCAGTTATATCTGGGGCCTTTTGCTGCGTCTCCAATCTGTTTAATTTCACAGATGTGAACATTTACAAATGCTTGTTTTCTGTATTTTATAGGATGAAACGCGTCCAGCTCGTCGCCTGCAGAAACTTAAAGCCCATCAAATAGATGTGAGGCTCGTTACAAGGAGGCAAGAAATGAAGTGAGGGAGAAAATGTCTTCTCTTGGATGAAATCAGCATCGATCCACAAGGTAAATTATGATTTATTAGTGAAGATTTAATTTGACCCCCTGCCATGGCACATTTTATTTATTTTGATGTTGATTTTGTAAATTAAAAAAAAGATGACATCTACAACAGTTTGAGTGTCAGACATTGAGAACTGTTTGAAGAAGTAGCGCAGCAGGCATTTTTCATATTGCATATTCTAATTCTTGTACTTTTTTTGTTCGCTTGTTTTAATCTCTGGGAAATTCAATTATAATTTCACATTGTAAATTACTCACTTGAATGGTAGTAGAAACAAGGAAAGCGCTAAGACTGTGCTGGCAGCATATGCAATGCTTCATAATGTAACATGATGGATATTGTTACTTCATTTTCCAGAGAAAATGTCTGTGGACAGTGGATCAGACACTGAAGAAGAGGTTGACTCAGCTGAGAGGGACGCTGAAACCTGAACAGAGAGAAACTTGTGCTGCAGCTCCTCCTGGTGGCTGGTTGTTGAACTGCAGCAGAGATTAAAACAAAACTTTTATTTAAATTGAATTTGCTGAAATATATTGATCTATAATGTCAGATCAGTTTCTGGTTGATCAGAAAGTTCTTTGATTTATATTTTAACGTTTCTTTTCTTCATCCAATCAGACGATGTTTATCTTCACTTCATATAAACATTAAACTTTAACGCTGCAAAGATCTTTGGACGCCTTGTTGCTGAAACACAAATCAAATTTATTGATTGATTTTGTTTCTGAATCAAAGTTCAGAGGAAACAAATCAGAGAAGAAACTCAAAGTTTCTCTAAATGATTTTTTACTGATTTTCTTTCCTGAATCAGTTTATAAAACATCCAGAGATTTTGTCTCTCCTCCTCTGGGTGAAACATGGCAGTGGCAGCATCATGCTGTGGGACAGGACGGAGATGAACCCTGGAGGAAAACCTGCTGAAGAGCTTTGGCTCTTCTGGTCAAAGGTCATCTTCCAGCGGCGGCGGGATGCTGATGGTCAGCAGGTCAACAAACATCATCCAGACCTCAGACAGTCTACAGACTGAAACCAGAACAGAATCAATCTGAGCAGATTAGACAGGATGAGATGAAGGGATTATTTCCTCTAAAGTCTCTTTGTTCAGTTCTGAGTTACTGGAGGAATCAAACACTAGCACCAGTCAAAGGTCAAAGGTCAAACCCTTCCAGAATAAAAGCAGGTAAAGTCTGAACCTCCATCAGTTTTTCTATCAGATGTTTGACAGGAAGAAGCTTCACAGCTGATCATTAATCATTTCATAAAACATTATGAATATTTTAATTATTCCCCATTTTGTAAAGATTTAAAGGGACCAACTCGGTTCAACCCGACCAGAGTCCAAGGTTCTGTTTGGTTCCTCCAGAGTTCTGGTAGAAACTTTCAACCCAAACAGCTGGTCGGAACCAGCAGGTCCGGTCCAAACTGCGCATGCCCGCCCGGACCCCCCCCTCCTCAGAGTCTCCGGCAGCAGAGCGGCCATGACGTCACTCGGTCTCCTGGAAACAGCTGCTGCTGAACCTTTAACAGCAGCGGCGGCCTCTGATTGGCCAGCAGCAGCTGGAAGCCCGCCCACAGGCTTCCTGACCAATGAGAGCGCAGAGAAATTTTATCTTTATAAACTTTATTTATGACAATAAACAACCATACAGTCAGAATGTGGATATAACATAAAAAGACATTAATAACAATTTATCAGGGGAGCATAAAGAAAAGCATGAAGACAAGAAAATAGAACAAATTGTGATATATGTGCCAGATTAATATTAATATAAAAGATCATCCAACAAATTGATTCAAGCCCATATTGTTGATTTTGTTCTTTGGTTGGTTGAGGATTAAATTGTTAATAAATAATATTTAAGTTCAATCAAAAAAACAGAAAAGTTTGTTTTTTTCTTTAAACATTTGCATTTATGAAGGTGAAATTTAGCCTTAATAATTATTAAATTGATAAGGAAACTTTTCACATTCATTCCTCCATTTGATTGAAATATGAATAAAATATTTATAACTAAAATCCTGCTGATATTATGGAATCAATAAAGTTACAAAAATGTTGCCAAAATACTTTAGAGCGACTGAGAAAACGTCACATTAATTCACATCAACATTAGAGTTAAATTTCTTTAGATAAAGTTTAATGAGGAAGATTCTGGAAACGACTTTAAAACAAACGTCTTTTACCTTGTTAGTGAGAAGAAAGTGATTAATTTCCAGGACAAAGTGAAACGAAACGATTCCAATGATGTTCAACCACAGGAACAGAGGTCACGACCTCCAGAAACAGAGGTCACGACCTCCAGAAACAGAGGTCACGACCTCCAGGAACAGAGGTCACGACCTCCAGGAACAGAGGTCACGACCTCCAGAAACAGAGGTCACGACCTCCAGAAACAGAGGTCACGACCTCCAGGAACAGAGGTCACGACCTCCAGGAACAGAGGTCACGACCTCCATAAACAGAGGTCACGACCTCCAGAAACAGAAGTCACAACCTCCAGAAACAGAGGTTACGACCTCCAGGAACAGAGGTCACGACCTCCAGAAACAGAGGTCACGACCTCCAGAAACAGAGGTCACAACCTCCAGAAACAGAGGTCACGACCTCCAGAAACAGAGGTCACGACCTCCAGAAACAGAGGTCACGACCTCCAGAAACAGAGGTCACGACCTCCAGGAACAGAGGTCACAACCTCCAGAAACAGAGGTCACGACCTCCAGAAACAGAGGTCACGACCTCCAGGAACAGAGGTCACGACCTCCAGAAACAGAAGTCACAACCTCCAGAAACAGAGGTTACGACCTCCAGGAACAGAGGTCACGACCTCCAGAAACAGAGGTCACGACCTCCAGAAACAGAGGTCACAACCTCCAGAAACAGAGGTCACGACCTCCAGAAACAGAGGTCACGACCTCCAGAAACAGAGGTCACGACCTCCAGAAACAGAGGTCACGACCTCCAGAAACAGAGGTCACGACCTCCAGGAACAGAGGTCACGACCTCCAGAAACAGAGGTCACGACCTCCAGGAACAGGGATCTGATCCACTTAGGAAACAATAAGACATATTCTGCCAACAGAACGTTTGGCAGATCGAACTGGAGAATCGACTCTCAGCTTCTGTCTGAATCACGTCTCTGTAGATCCAAGAACTTTGGCGTGTTCTCCAGGAGAGACAGAAAAACTGAATTTATAAAGAAATTAACTCAACAGAGCATCACTGTGAAACAACTGGTCAACCAGAACAATGTTACGATTAAACCAGGAATCAAAAACTGTTTTCTTCTTAAATAAAATGTCCTTATTATCAAAATACTGGAGAGGAGAAAAGTTGTGCTTGTAGATGAATAACCAGGATAAAACGGCCTGCAGATGAAAGTTAGAGAGTTTAATTGGTAGCTTCGTTATATCAAAATTACAAGTTAAAAAGAAATTTAGAGAAAATATGGAAAGGTATAATATTCCAGAAAGATGTTGGAGAATTAAAAAAATTACGGATCCAATTTATTTTAAAAATATTATTCAAGATAAAGTTAAAGAGTTAAGTTCTCCATTTTCATATGAATAGAGTATATTTTTTAATATAGTGATTCTTATTTTTCCATATAAAGTTGAAAAGCAGTTTATTAATTTCCTTCTCACTTTTCTTGTCAATGTGTAACGATTGTTCAGCATTAATGAGTCTGGAGGCCTGCAGCCTTTCTAACCAACCACTGACTGAGTCTTTAAGGTTATTTCACATCATTAAGGTTGAAGTTTAGGGAACTTCTCTCTATTTGATCCTTCTTGATGCTTTTACCTTAATAAACAACCTGATTATTAACTTCAGTTGAGGCGATGGATCCTTAATGCCCAATATCAGAGAAAGACTTTGGAGAAAGTATCAATGTCCTTAGAGAGATTTGGCTCTGATCTTTTCAAAATAAAGTTGTGCTGTGTTAGATTTACCACTTTATCAGCAACAGTGATTCCTTTTAAAGAATCAGTTTTAATATGAAGTAAATCTGAGGAGACGGACGGCCCTGTGATTCCTCTGCACAGCCTGAATTTAGCAGAGGAGCCGATTTTGAATTTGATGGATCTGTTGCTGTTTTATTATAAGGTTTTAACAATAGAAGTAAAGAAATTCCCAAACCCAAATTTATTTAGACTGAAAGATAAACTCATGTTCGACCAAATCAAATGCTTTATAGAAATCTGGAAATAAAATAAAACCATTATCACAATGAAGATCAGGATAATCTAATCTTTTAGTAACAACTAAAGTAAAAATGTTGTATCATTGTAAAGAAGACAAATGAGACGCCAATTATCCAGAAGGATGTTTTTTTTTTCTACATTAATAAAGTGTTTTGTTCTCCTTCTTCTAACCATTTTCTCCATGATCTAATAAAAGCTCCTTTACTCTTATTACTGTAAAAATGATCCAATTTAATTATTTGTAATTAAATTCATTCTTGTAGCTCAAAGTCATTTAAATTCAAAGGATTCGACTGAATAAATTCAAATATTCTTGTAACAATTTCTTAGAAATTTGCCAGATTTGAATTTAAAAAGTTTCCAATTAATGCCATAAAGATGATCTGTTTGGACTTTATGCCAGAAGAATTTTAATAATTTTTTTATCTTTATAGTAAGCTCTTTGTAGTTTAATGAAGAATTGTTCAATTTCCAATATGAAGGAGAATAACTAGAATAGTGTTAAAATGATTTCAATAACTTTAATAAGGGAATCAGGTCAAATATTCTTTCTCTACTGAATCTGAGATCAGGCAGAAATCTGTCCTGGATTGTCCAGATTAGGATTTATTACTGCAGATCAATAAATAATCATGTGGATGTTCAGCGAGATCCCAGCAGAAAATCATCACCAGTGACATCAGCACAGGTTGGAAAGATTGAGATTAATGACGTTTGATTAAAATTGAGATGAAAATAAAATGAATTCAGTAAACGTCCAACATTAAAGCAGAATCTGGTGAAAGTGATTTTAATAAGATTAATTGATCCAGTTTCAGCCACAAACCTTCAGTTTTACTGAGTTTCAGACAAAACAGCAGAAAGTCGATCAGAATCAGGAATAATTTCCATCAAAGAGAAAAAACTTTGATGTTTATGAAACAGGATGGATGGAGAACATCAGCTCTCAGTCAGGGTTCGCTCCGGGCTTTGACTAGGACACTCCACCATGTTAACCTGGTCGTCTGCAGGTGAGGATTAACTCAGATTATTATTCCATAAACTGTGTTGACTTGTTGAAACTTCCTGGATGGATCAGGAAGTCCAGCCGACGTCTCAACCAATAAGAGTCAGGAGGTCCATGCTGGTTGCCATGGAAACGGCCCCCCACAGAGACGATTCTGTCCACAGATCATCGGATCCTGCAGAGAGAAGCAAGACGCACAGATCAGATCAGTGAGTTTCCAGCTTCTCTCCAGCAGCAGTCAGTGACGCAGCACATCCAGTAGAAACAGCAGCAGGGCCTTCAGTCCTGATCAGAGCTTTACTGGGAACACTGGGAGCTAACTGGTTTAGTTCAAGATGCTGACAGCAGCTGGACTCAATGAAAACATTTACTTACTGAACATCCTTTACAAAACGCTTCAACTGCTGAACGTCTGAATCTTTCAGGTCGTTCCAGCTCAGGTCCAGATGAGTCAGATGGGAGGGGTTAAAGGTCAGAGCTGAGGCCAGAGAAGAACAGCTGATCTCTGACAACCTGCATCTCTCCAACCTGGATAAAGAATAAAAGCTGTGAGCTGAACCAGAAGGATGCAGGTGAACCAGTCCAACAGAACCAGATGAATGAATATTGATGCCAACATGAAGCTGCTGCTGCTTCAACCAAGACCTTCTGACTTCATCTCTGAAGCTGCAGCAACAAACTGCTGCAGCAAATCATCCAAGTTTCACACAAAACCAGAAACCAGGAGGAAAAACCAGCTGATGGAGATCAATGCTCAGAAATTCAACCGTTTCATTTTTCATCAGCCATGAAGATTCACTGTCACAGTGACTTTAGGACCAGAACCAGAACCAGAACCAGAACCTGGTACTGGGTCATGATGAGTGGGAGGGTTTTACTGCAGAAGCATCAATCACTGATTATAGATCTGCTGCTGTCAGATTCTACAAGCTGAAGTTCCAGATTAAAACCATGAATGTTCATTATTCATTTCTTCTCTCTGTCAATCTGCAGATGCAGCCTGGGCTCTTATTTTGACACTTTACTGCTTCCTGTTTCCTCCTGCAGCATTTCCTCTGAACCATCAGGACTGATCTCTGGTCAGTTTCTCTGGTCAGAAGCTCTCAGCTCTCTGTGGCTCCACCTGGTGACCTCCAGCTGACCTCCAACTGACCTCCAGATGACCTCCAGCTGACCTCCAGATGACCTCCAGCTGACCTCCAGCTGACCTCCAGCTGACCTCCAACTGACCTCCAGATGACCTCCAGCTGACCTCCAGATGACCTCCAGCTGACCTCCAACTGACCTCCAGATGACCTCCAACTGACCTTCAGCTGACCTCCAGATGACCTCCAGCTGACCTCCAGCTGACCTCCAACTGACCTTAAGATGACCTCCAACTGACCTCCAGCTGACCTCCTGCTGACCTCTAGATGACCTCCAGATGACATCCTGCTGACCTTCAGCTGACCTCCAGCTGACATCCAGCAGACCTCCAACTGACCTCCAGATGACCTCCAGTTGACCTCCAGATGACCTCCAGCTGACCTCCAGATGACCTCCAGCTGACCTCCAACTGACCTCCAGATGACCTCCAGCTGACCTCCAACTGACCTCCAGATGACCTCCAACTGACCTTCAGCTGACCTCCAGATGACCTTCAGCTGACCTCCAGATGACCTCCAGCTGACCTCCAGCTGACCTCCAGATGACCTCCAGCTGACCTCCTGCTGACCTCCAACTGACCTTAAGATGACCTCCAACTGACCTCCAGCTGACCTCCTGCTGACCTCTAGATGACCTCCAGATGACATCCTGCTGACCTTCAGCTGACCTCCAGCTGACATCCAGCAGACCTCCAACTGACCTTCAGATGACCTCCAGATGACCTCCAGCTGACCTCCTGCCCTCTGGAAACAGAACTGATGACCTTCTCCTCCTCTGCTACTCTGACCTCCAGGATTCTCCTCGCTCTGCTTCACTCCAACATCCTGACAGAGTTTCCACTGGACGGCAGTTTCTCCTCCTTCACTCTAGTTTCATCCCTCCATCCTCACCTCTGACCTCTGAGGCAGGAAGTGAGCTCACTGAGCTGCTGACAGGAAGCTCAGAGTCTGCATGATGTCTGCAGATATTTAGATTTTATCCAGGAGAAAAACAGAAAGGCTGAGAAATCTCAGCATTAATCTGGATTTATTCCCACAGCTCTGATTATTACAGTTGTTGGTAGTTTACTGGTAGTTACTGATAGTTAACTGGTAGTTAACTGGTAGTTTACTGGTAGTTTACTGGTAGTTAACTGGTAGTTTACTGGTAGTTAACTGATAGTTTACTGGTAGTTAACTGGTAGTTAACTGGTAGTTTACTGATAGTCTACTGGTAGTTTACTGGTTCTGCTCTGTATTTTGGTCATAATGGGACTGAAGGAAACCCAAAACTAAATCATGTTTGTTCTTTATTATTATTAATAAACTGGATTCTTACTATGAAATGTCTGCAGGTTGGTGGCAACAAAACATCATCAATAAACTAAAACATGGAGACTTACTGTAATCGCTGTAGTTTACATTCTGGGTTCTGGAGGAAAACACAGAGCTGCTTCACTCCAGGATCCTTCAGGTTGTTCCAGCTCAGGTCCAGTTCATTCAGATGGGAGGGGTTAAAGGTCAGAGCTGAGACCAGAGAAGAACAGCTGATCTCTGACAAACTGCAGCTCTTCAACCTGGATAAAGAATAAAAGCTGTGAGCTGAACCAGCAGGATGCAGGTGAACCAGTCCAACAGAACCACATGAATGAATATTGATGCCAACATGAAGCTGCTGCTGCTTCAACCAAGACCTTCTGACTTCATCTCTGAAGCTGCAGCAACAAACTGCTGCAGCAAATCATCCAAGTTTCACACAAAACCAGAAACCAGGAGGAAAAACCAGCTGATGGAGATCAATGCTCAGAAATTCAACCGTTTCATTTTTCATCAGCCATGAAGATTCACTGTCACAGTGACTTTAGGACCAGAACCAGAACCAGAACCAGAACCTGGTACTGGGTCATGATGAGTGGGAGGGTTTTACTGCAGAAGCATCAATCACTGATTATAGATCTGCTGCTGTCAGATTCTACAAGCTGAAGTTCCAGATTAAAACCATGAATGTTCATTATTCATTTCTTCTCTCTGTCAATCTGCAGATGCAGCCTGGGCTCTTATTTTGACAGTTTACTGCTTCCTGTTTCCTCCTGCAGCCTTTCCTCTGAACATCAGGACTGATCTCTGGTCAGTTTCTCTGGTCAGAAGCTCTCAGCTCTCTGTGGCTCCACCTGGTGACCTCCAGCTGACCTTCAGCTGACCTCCAGATGACCTCCAGCTGACCTTCAGCTGACCTCCAGATGACCTCCAGCTGACCTCCAGCTGACCTCCAACTGACCTCCAGATGACCTCCAGCTGACCTCCAGATGACCTCCAGCTGACCTCCAACTGACCTCCAGATGACCTCCAACTGACCTTCAGCTGACCTCCAGATGACCTCCAGCTGACCTCCAGCTGACCTCCAACTGACCTTAAGATGACCTCCAACTGACCTCCAGCTGACCTCCTGCTGACCTCTAGATGACCTCCAGATGACATCCTGCTGACCTTCAGCTGACCTCCAGCTGACATCCAGCAGACCTCCAACTGACCTCCAGATGACCTCCAGTTGACCTCCAGATGACCTCCAGCTGACCTCCAGATGACCTCCAGCTGACCTCCAACTGACCTCCAGATGACCTCCAACTGACCTCCAGATGACCTCCAGCTGACCTCCAACTGACCTCCAGATGACCTCCAACTGACCTTCAGCTGACCCCCAGATGACCTTCAGCTGACCTCCTGCTGACCTCCAGCTGACCTCCTGCTGACCTCCAGCTGACCTCCAGCTGACCTCCAACTGACCTTAAGATGACCTCCAACTGACCTCCAGCTGACCTCCTGCTGACCTCTAGATGACCTCCAGATGACATCCTGCTGACCTTCAGCTGACCTCCAGCTGACATCCAGCAGACCTCCAACTGACCTTCAGATGACCTCCAGATGACCTCCAGCTGACCTCCTGCCCTCTGGGAACAGAACTGATGATCTTCTCCTCCTCTGCTACTCTGACCTCCAGGATTCTCCTCGCTCTGCTTCACTCCAACATCCTGACAGAGTTTCCACTGGACGGCAGTTTCTCCTCCTTCACTCTAGTTTCATCCCTCCATCCTCACCTCTGACCTCTGAGGCAGGAAGTGAGCTCACTGAGCTGCTGACAGGAAGCTCAGAGTCTGCATGATGTCTGCAGATATTTAGATTTTATCCAGGAGAAAAACAGAGAGGCTGAGAAATCTCAGCATTAATCTGGATTTATTCCCACAGCTCTGATTATTACAGTTGTTGGTAGTTTACTGATAGTTTACTGGTAGTTAACTGGTAGTTAACTGGTAGTTTACTGATAGTCTACTGGTAGTTTACTGGTTCTGCTCTGTATTTTGGTCATAATGGGACTGCAGGAAACCCAAAACTAAATCATGTTTGTTCTTTATTATTATTAATAAACTGGATTCTTACTATGAAATGTCTGCAGGTTGGTGGCAACAAAACATCATCAATAAACTAAAACATGGAGACTTACTGTAATCGCTGTAGTTTACATTCTGGGTTCTGGAGGAAAACACAGAGCTGCTTCACTCCAGGATCCTTCAGGTTGTTCCAGCTCAGGTCCAGTTCATTCAGATGGGAGGGGTTAAAGGTCAGAGCTGAGACCAGAGAAGAACAGCTGATCTCTGACAAACTGCAGCTCTTCAACCTGGATAAAGAATAAAAGCTGTGAGCTGAACCAGCAGGATGCAGGTGAACCAGTCCAACAGAACCAGATGAATGAATATTGATGCCAACATGAAGCTGCTGCTGCTTCAACCAAGACCTTCTGACTTCATCTCTGAAGCTGCAGCAGCTCCTGCAGCAGCTGCAGCAACAAACTGCTGCAGCAAATCATCCAAGTTTCACACAAAACCAGAAACCAGGAGGAAAAACCAGCTGATGGAGATCAATGCTCAGAAATTCAACCGTTTCATTTTTCATCAGCCATGAAGATTCACTGTCACAGTGACTTTAGGACCAGAACCAGAACCAGAACCAGAACCTGGTACTGGGTCATGATGAGTGGGAGGGTTTTACTGCAGAAGCATCAATCACTGATTATAGATCTGCTGCTGTCAGATTCTACAAGCTGAAGTTCCAGATTAAAACCATGAATGTTCATTATTCATTTCTTCTCTCTGTCAATCTGCAGATGCAGCCTGGGCTCTTATTTTGACACTTTACTGCTTCCTGTTTCCTCCTGCAGCATTTCCTCTGAACCATCAGGACTGATCTCTGGTCAGTTTCTCTGGTCAGAAGCTCTCAGCTCTCTGTGGCTCCACCTGGTGACCTCCAGTTGACCTCCAGCTGACCTCCAGCTGACCTTCAGCTGACCTCCAGATGACCTCCAGCTGACCTTCAGCTGACCTCCAGATGACCTCCAGTTGACCTCCAGATGACCTCCAGCTGACCTCCAGATGACCTCCAGTTGACCTCCAACTGACCTCCAGATGACCTCCAACTGACCTTCAGCTGACCTCCAGATGACCTCCAGCTGACCTCCAGCTGACCTCCAACTGACCTTAAGATGACCTCCAACTGACCTCCAGATGACATCCTGCTGACCTTCAGCTGACCTCCAGCTGACATCCAGCAGACCTCCAACTGACCTCCAGATGACCTCCAGTTGACCTCCAGATGACCTCCAGTTGACCTCCAGCTGACCTCCAGCTGACCTCCAGCTGACCTCCTGCCCTCTGGGAACAGAACTGATGACCTTCTCCTCCTCTGCTACTCTGACCTCCAGGATTCTCCTCGCTCTGCTTCACTCCAACATCCTGACAGAGTTTCCACTGGACGGCAGTTTCTCCTCCTTCACTCTAGTTTCATCCCTCCATCCTCACCTCTGACCTCTGAGGCAGGAAGTGAGCTCACTGAGCTGCTGACAGGAAGCTCAGAGTCTGCATGATGTCTGCAGATATTTAGATTTTATCCAGGAGAAAAACAGAAAGGCTGAGAAATCTCAGCATTAATCTGGTTTTATTCCCACAGCTCTGATTATTACAGTTGTTGGTAGTTTACTGGTAGTTTACTGGTAGCTTACTGGTAGTTTACTGGTAGTTTACTGGTAGTTTACTAGCAGTTTACTGGTAGCTTACTGGTAGTTTACTGGTAGTTTACTGGTAGTTTACTAGTAGTTTACTGGTAGTTTACTGGTAGCTTACTGGTAGTTTACTGGTAGCTTACTGGTAGCTTACTGGTAGTTTACTGGTAGTTTACTGGTAGCTTACTTTTAGCTTACTGGTAGCTTACTGGTAGTTTACTGGTAGTTTACTGGTAGCTTACTGGTAGTTTACTGGTAGCTTACTGGTAGCTTACTGGTAGTTTACTGGTAGCTTACTGGTAGTTTACTGGTAGTTTACTAGTAGTTTACTGGTAGTTTACTGGTAGCTTACTGGTAGTTTACTGGTAGCTTACTGGTAGTTTACTGGTAGTTTACTGGTAGCTTACTTTTAACTTACTGGTAGCTTACTGGTAGTTTACTGGTAGCTTACTGGTAGTTTACTGGTAGTTTACTGGTAGCTTACTGGTAGTTTACTGGTAGCTTACTGGTAGCTTACTGGTAGTTTACTGGTAGCTTACTGGTAGTTTACTGGTAGCTTACTGGTAGTTTACTGGTAGTTTACTGGTAGCTTACTGGTAGCTTACTGGTAGTTTACTGGTAGCTTACTGGTAGTTTACTGGTAGCTTACTGGTAGTTTACTGGTAGCTTACTTTTAACTTACTGGTAGCTTACTGGTAGTTTACTGGTAGCTTACTGGTAGTTTACTGGTAGTTTACTGGTAGTTTACTGGTAGCTTACTGGTAGTTTACTGGTAGTTTACTGGTAGCTTACTGGTAGTTTACTGGTAGTTTACTGGTAGTTTACTGGTAGCTTACTGGTAGTTTACTGGTAGCTTACTTTTAGCTTACTGGTAGCTTACTGGTAGTTTACTGGTAGTTTACTGGTAGTTTACTGGTAGTTTACTGGTAGTTTACTGGTAGCTTACTGGTAGTTTACTGGAAGTTTACTGGTAGCTTACTGGTACTTTACT
This sequence comes from Poeciliopsis prolifica, assembly GCF_027474105.1. Classification (NCBI taxonomy): domain Eukaryota; kingdom Metazoa; phylum Chordata; class Actinopteri; order Cyprinodontiformes; family Poeciliidae; genus Poeciliopsis; species Poeciliopsis prolifica. Next base: position 122,869 of record NW_026562511.1, on the reverse strand, counting down.
GGTAGTTTACTAGTAGCTTACTGGTAGCTTACTGGTACTTTACTGGTAGCTTACTGGTAGTTTACTGGTAGTTTACTAGCAGTTTACTGGTAGTTTACTGGTAGCTTACTGGTAGTTTACTGGTAGCTTACTGGTAGTTTACTGGTAGTTTACTGGTAGCTTACTTTTAACTTACTGGTAGCTTACTGGTAGTTTACTGGTAGCTTACTGGTAGTTTACTGGTAGTTTACTGGTAGCTTACTGGTAGTTTACTGGTAGTTTACTGGTAGCTTACTGGTAGCTTACTGGTAGTTTACTGGTAGCTTACTGGTAGTTTACTGGTAGCTTACTGGTAGTTTACTGGTAGCTTACTGGTAGTTTACTGGTAGTTTACTGGTAGCTTACTGGTAGCTTACTGGTAGTTTACTGGTAGCTTACTGGTAGTTTACTGGTAGCTTACTGGTAGTTTACTGGTAGCTTACTTTTAACTTACTGGTAGCTTACTGGTAGTTTACTGGTAGCTTACTGGTAGTTTACTGGTAGTTTACTGGTAGTTTACTGGTAGTTTACTGGTAGTTTACTGGTAGCTTACTGGTAGTTTACTGGTAGCTTACTTTTAACTTACTGGTAGCTTACTGGTAGTTTACTGGTAGTTTACTGGTAGTTTACTGGTAGTTTACTGGTAGCTTACTGGTAGTTTACTGGTAGTTTACTGGTAGCTTACTGGTAGTTTACTGGTAGTTTACTGGTAGTTTACTGGTAGCTTACTGGTAGTTTACTGGTAGCTTACTGGTAGCTTACTGGTAGCTTACTGGTAGTTTACTGGTAGTTTACTGGTAGCTTACTTTTAACTTACTGGTAGTTTACTGGTAGCTTACTGGTAGTTTACTGGTAGTTTACTGGTAGCTTACTGGTAGTTTACTGGTAGTTTACTGGTAGTTTACTGGTAGTTTACTGGTAGCTTACTGGTAGTTTACTGGTAGTTTACTGGTAGCTTACTTTTAACTTACTGGTAGCTTACTGGTAGCTTACTGGTAGTTTACTGGTAGTTTACTGGTAGCTTACTGGTAGCTTACTGGTAGTTTACTGGTAGTTTACTGGTAGTTTACTGGTAGTTTACTGGTAGCTTACTGGTAGTTTACTGGTAGTTTACTGGTAGCTTACTGGTAGTTTACTGGTAGTTTACTGGTAGCTTACTGGTAGCTTACTGGTAGTTTACTGGTAGCTTACTGGTAGTTTACTGGTAGTTTACTGGTAGCTTACTTTTAGCTTACTGGTAGCTTACTGGTAGTTTACTGGTAGCTTACTGGTTCTGTTGCTTTGTAGTTGCTCTGTTGCTCAGCAGTTTGTAGCAGATGAATCAGAAAGTTTAGAAAGTCGTTGGAGTTATTTCTAGACATCGACTGCAGACTGACTGAAAGGTTTTCCACCACAACGTCACACACCTGGACCAGGTGGTGCACCATGTGACCACAGGGGGCGCTAGCGAGCAATTATCGACATGAACATGTTGGAGACAAACAAGAGCCATCAGAACACGATGGTCACAGAATCTCCTGAGATCAGCTGCTGTTCATGGCATGTCTCATCATATATTCAACTATTTAGAGCAAAATTAAATGAGTTATTGGCTTCATGGCTCATTTAATTTATTCAAGAGAGATTTACCAATATGTATTTCATGGCACATTTATTCATTTAATTTTGCCACCTTTGAGCTTCCATAGATTCCAGAAGCTAAAGATTAAAAACATTCAAATAAATGACATGAATACATAAAATGTTATTATTCCTCTTTAAGAGATTTAATTTCTAAAGAAAGAGAAACAATCAGTAAATCTGAAGTTGCAGCATCAGCATTTTGCTCTTATTCTGTGATTTTCCACTTCCTGTTTCCTCCCTGCAGCCTCTTTTACAGGAGAGCAGCTCAGAAACATCTGGACTGATCTCTGGAAACGACTTTACATCAGAAATATCAACAATGACTCAAGACACTGTTTCTTACTGCAGTCGTTGTATTCTGCATCCAGGATCCTGCAGAATATCACAGATCTCCTTCAGTCCATCATCTCCCAGGTTGTAGTAGCTGTTGTTGCTGCTCAGCTGCAGTCCAGGTTGACCTGACGGGTCGGAGGTCAGAGCTGAGGCCGGATCATCACAGCTGATCTTTGACAAGCTGCAGCGGCTGAATCTGAATAAAGAACCAAAGATATGAGCTGAAGCCACCGGTCCAACAGAACCAGTTAGAACAACAGAACCAGTTAGAGCAACAGAACCAGTTAGAGCAACAGAACCAGTTAGAACAACAGAACCAGTTAGAGCAACAGAACCAGTTAGAACAACAGAACCAGTTAGAGCAACAGAACCAGTTAGAGCAACAGAACCAGTTAGAACAGAACCAGTTAGAACAACAGAACCAGTTAAAACAACACAACCAGTTAGAACAACAGAACCAGTTAGACCAACAGAACCAGTTAGAGCAACAGAACCAGTTAGAACATCAGAACCAGTTAGAGCAACAGAACCAGTTAGAACATCAGAACCAGTTAGAGCAACAGAACCAGTTAGACCAACAGAACCAGTTAGAGCAACAGAACCAGTTAGAACATCAGAACCAGTTAGAGCAACAGAACCAGTTAGAACATCAGAACCAGTTAGAACAACAGAACCAGTTAGAGCAACAGAACCAGTTAGAACAACAGAACCAGTTAGAACAGAACCAGTTAGAGCAACAGAACCAGTTAGAACAACAGAACCAGTTAGAGCAACAGAACCAGTTAGAACAACAGAACCAGTTAGAGCAACAGAACCAGTTAGAACAACAGAACCAGTTAGAGCAACAGAACCAGTTAGAACAGCAGAACCAGTTAAAGCAACAGAACCAGTTAGAACAACAGAACCAGTTAGAGCAACAGAACCAGTTAGAACAACAGAACCAGTTAGAACAACAGAACCAGTTAGAGCAACAGAACCAGTTAGAGCAACAGAACCAGTTAGAACAACAGAACCAGTTAGAACAGCAGAACCAGTTAGAACAACAGAACCAGTTAGAGCAACAGAACCAGTTAGAACAGAACCAGTTAAAACAACAGAACCAGTTAGAGCAACAGAACCAGTTAGAACAGCCATTCTTAACCACAGTTGGGCCACCAGCGCCACCTAGAGGGCTGCAGGAAACCCCCAGGTTTTTACCTGTGATAAAGTTTACAGAAATCATGATGCAGCATCAGAATGCAGGCGCTCAGTTTCCACCACTTGGTGGCAGTAGTGTGCCAGTCAGTTGTTAAAACGCTCTAATAAGCTTCTTTACCAACAATAAGCCAGAGACGTTCGGTACTGGATTCGTATTTCATGCTAAATATGATCATCTGTAGCTCTGAGAAACTCGTCTTCCTGATCACAAGCTGGGAATCAGGATCAACAAAGATCAAACCCAGCAGAACCAGACCGGACCTGGTCGGCCCGAGAGGCTGAGGTTCTCCCTGGAGGAGAACCAGACGGACAACAGCAGTTTGGCAACACATAAACTGTTGACCTTTTATAGAAAAAAATCTATAATCAGAATCAGAGATTCAAAAGTTAAAAATGTTCAGAAATTTCAAATTCAAATTGATATTTAGCTGCAATTTTTATGCAGTTCAGTTAATAACCAACTGATTGAGCTGCAAATGCAGATCCCAGCATAAATAAAGATGAACGTATCTAACTGTGTCTCACTGTGAAAAACGACTAAATACAAAATCACTGACTGGAGCAAATAACTTCTGAAATGAAAGGACTTCACTGGAATGATGACGCTTCACCTGCGCCTCACAACTTCCTCCTGGTCGCATCCAGAGGACAAATCTACGCTGGTCGGATCCGTCTCATCCAACCCATGAACTTTACTGTCCAAGCCTGAATTAAAGCCAACACATTTTATGCTTTAGGCCACCATGTGAGTCGGCCTGGAGAGTGAAACCTCTCCAGGTTTTATCTGTTGTCCATCCTCCCCAGTCTGGAGGGATCCACTGAACTCAGGAAGCTGTTCATCCCGACTGCGGTCCGGCTCACGATCAGGGACTTTACCAGGATTGATCTGGGTGGTTTTGCTTCCCTGAACCCGACTGCAGAGACCGAAGGAAGGCGCCGTCTTCCAGCTCCATGTCTGAACATCTGCAGCTAGCAATAGTGCCACTGTTAGCAACTTAGCAGCTTCTTCACACACTTTGGGACATTTCAGACAAGAAATATCAACCACAAAAGGAAGGCCAGTCAAAAAATAAATAATCTGGTAACGGGACAGGAAACTGTAATCAATGCAGCCTTAATAATTTCATCAGAAGGAAAGCCTGGTGGCCCGTCAGGCTGATAATGCACTGGGGAAACCTGGTGGCCCGCCAGGCTGATACTGCACTGGGAAAAACCTGGTGGCCCACCAGGCTGATGATGCACTGGGGGAAACCTGGTGGCCCGCCAGGCTGATAATGCACTACGGGAAACCTGGTGGCCCGCCAGGCTGATAATGCACTGGGAAACACCTGGTGGCCCGCCAGGCTGATAATGCACTGGGGGGAACCAGAGTTTTTCTCATGTCTGATGAAAATGAATCAGGGAATTTGAGGATGAGGCTGCAGGTGGCAGCTTCATGTCTTTGTTTTCCTGTTTCCACTTTAACATGAGAGCAGCTCTAAAACATCAGGATTCATCCCAATACTGATGTTTATTCACATCACAAACATCAGCAATAAACTAAAACATGGAGACTTACTGTAATCGCTGTAGTTTACATTCTGGGTTCTGGAGGAAACCACAGAACTCCTTCACTCCAGATCCTATCAGGTTGTTCCAGTTCAGCTCCAGTTTAGTCAGATGGGAGGGGTTAAAGGTCAGAGCTGAGACCAGAGAAGAACAGCTGATCTCTGATAAACTGCAGTCCTTCAACCTGGATAAAGAATAAAAGATGTGAGCTGAACCAACAGGATGCAGGTTAAAACTGAAATATCAACAAATTAATAATAAAATGTAGAAAATTAATTTCACTGAATGTTAAAGTGAAACATGATGAACTGATGTTTAATATTTGATCAGTAAAACTGGTTTATAGAGTCCAAACCAGCAGAACCAGAACATGTTATTATGACGTGTTGTTAGAATGTTTCAGTGGTTCTGGTCGGGAATTAAAATGGACTTTCAGAACCAAAGTGACATCAGAGCCTGAGGAAAGTTAGATGGGAATGCCTTCGATGTGCAGCTGGAGGTCAGAGGTCAGATTCTGATTTACAGAAACAGTTTGATCTGAATGACTTCAATGAATCGATCAATATTGGTATTGATCCATGATAGCAGGACTGGCTGAACATCAATCAGCACAAAATATAAAGTCTGTTTTCCACAGATGGAGAATTTCAGTCTGGAAAGTTTTCTTCCTGAAAACTGTTGGTGCACATAAAGTTCAGCTTCCTATTAAATGTGATCTTAATGGGAGCAACTGGGATGGAACTGGGATGGAACTGGATGGAACAGGGATGGAACTGGGATGGAACTGGGATTGAACTGGGATGCAACTGGGATTGAACTGGATTGAACTGGGATGGAACTGGGATGGAACTGGGATGGAACTGGGAATGTACTGGGATGGAACTGGGATGGAACTGGGATGGAACTGGGATGGAACTGGGAATGGAACTGGGATGGAACTGGGATTGAACTGGGATGGAACTGGGATGGAACTGGGATTGAACTGGGATGGAACTGGGATGGAACTGGGATTGAACTGGGATGCAACTGGGATGGAACTGGGATGGAACTGGGATTGAACTGGGATGCAACTGGGATGGAACTGGGATGGAACTGGGATGGAACTGGGATTGAACTGGGATGGAACTGGGATGGAACTGGGATGGAACTGGGATGAAACTGGGATGGAACTGGGAATGAAACTGGGACACATGGTGAAGGAAGGACACAGTGTTTGGCCCAAAAACCTTGAAATCAAAGGAAGAAAGAAATAAAAATCCTGGTGAAATTGACCTGAATTAAACTTTAATCTAAGTGACACATTAGCACTAAATAATTCAAATCCATAAATGAAACAAACTGGTTGGCATTTTGGGTCAGCAAAGGCTAACATCAGTCAAACTGTATTGATCATTGAGGAACATTTAAAATAACATGTTAATGTAAATAAAACCTTTTTAATCTAAACTCCTTTTTACAGTGTTATATGTAGAGCAGCACCAGCCTCATGTCGGCCCTCGGTTTTGATCGAAGGTCTGAATGGACCAGAATAATGAATAATCCGAGTTTTGGGAATGAATGAAAGATTTCCGGTTCATTAATGAATCATCTTGTAAACATGAGCAGCAGCAGCCCGATGAAAACCAGGCTGTGGTTTCCCTGCATCCAATCAGGTTGGCTTTGGTTCCCTGATCAATGATGAGGATGAAGAATCACCATCATCATCCTCAGTGTGAAGCTGGCCACCGTCTGCTCTTCCAGCCGCTCTAAACATTAGCAGCTTTTAGCTCCTGCTAACTTATTCACAGAAGTCACTTTCCTCTGGTATGGAGACAACAAACACTTCACCATGCAGTAATGCTAACACTGGATGTAGCATTAGCTGCTACCTCAATGGAGCATGCTAACAGCTCTAATCTTGCTAAGCTAGCTAAGCTTAGCATCAGGAAGCATTTTACCGTCGGTTTGCTCCGTTATTCTCAGTAAATTTCCTTCATTGTCTTCAGTGTTAGACAGCATTAATCTCTCTTTGTCACATTTCTGCTTCTCACTAGAGGTGGGCGGATCCATCCCAGTATTGATCACATCGGTACCAATATTGATCATATTGATATTGAAGGAAATATTAAAGTGCTTCATCTGAATCTGTCCCACACCAGACTGGAGCGTCTCCACCTTTCATTCATTTATTTACCTCCATTTGCTTCAGCAGCAAAACATTTCAACTAAAGTTCAATATTCTGACAGCCTGAAATATGAAAATAATTTATTTTAATGGAAAAATGTTTGAGAAATAATATTCTGCCTTTTTGACATCAGGATGTTTGTTAGGCAAATAAATGATGAATGAAAATAATTGTTAACGTATCAATGAATCATTTTGACAGAGAAAACAAACCTTAAAGTCTTGACTTTAGTGACTGAACTCTGCAGGATCTCACACAGACGCTTCATCCCAGAGTCTGAAACGGTTCCCTCCATGTTGATCTCATTTATTTCCACTTCAGTCAGATGTTGGTTGGACTGCAGAGCTGAGGCCAGAGAAGAACAGCTGATCTCTGACAACCTGCAGTCCTTCAACCTGGATAAAGAATAAAAGATGTGAGCTGAACCAGCAGGATGCAGGTGAACCAGTCCAACAGAACCACATGAATGAATATTAATGCCAACATGAAGCTGCTGCTGCTTCAACTGCAGGATTTTAGTAAGAAAAATCCTTCCAGGTCTGATCAAAGGACTGAAGCATCAATCATTGATTATAGACTTGTTCCTGACAGACAGGTTAGAAATGGATCAATTAAATAAAGATAAAATTAAATACATATAAATCTCCCATTAGTGAAACCTCTCCAGGTTTTATCTGTTGTCCATCCTCCCCAGTCTGGAGGGATCCACTGAACTCAGGAAGCTGTTCATCCCGACTGCGGTCCGGCTCACGATCAGGGACTTTACCAGGATTGATCTGGGTGGTTTTGCTTCCCTGAACCCGACTGATGTTCGGCCTGCAGAGACCGAAGGAAGGCGCCGTCTTCCAGCTCCATGTCTGAACATCTGCAGCTAGCAATAGTGCCACTGTTAGCAACTTAGCAGCTTCTTCACACACTTTGGGACATTTCAGACAAGAAATATCAACCACAAAAGGAAGGCCAGTCAAAAAATAATCTGGTAACGGGACAGGAAACTGTAATCAATGCAGCCTTAATAATTTCATCAGAAGGAGAGCCTGGTGGCCCGCCAGGCTGATAATGCACTGGGGGAAACCTGGTGGCCCGCCAGGCTGATAATGCACTAGGGGAAACCTGGTGGCCCGCCAGGCTGATGATGCACTGAGGGAAACCTGGTGGCCCGTCAGGCTGATTATGCACTGGGGGGAACCTGATGGCCCGCCAGGCTGATAATGCACTGGGGGAAACCTGGTGGCCCGCCAGGCTGATAATGCACTGGGGGAAACCTGGTGGCCCGCCAGGCTGATAATGCACTGGGGGAAACTTGGTGGCCTGCCAGGCTGATAATGCACTGGGGAAACCTGGTGGCCCGCCAGGCTGATAATGCACTGGGGGAAACCTGGTGGCCCGCCAGGCTGATAATGCACTGGGGGAAACCTGGTGGCCCCTCAGGCTGATAATGCACTAGGGGAAACCTGGTGGCCCGCAAGGCTGATTATGCACTGGGGGGAACCAGAGTTTTTCTCATGTCTGATGAAAATGAATCAGGGAATTTGAGGATGAGGCTGCAGGTGGCAGCTTCATGTCTTTGTTTTCCTGTTTCCACTTTAACATGAGAGCAGCTCTAAAACATCAGGATTCATCCCAATACTGATGTTTATTCACATCACAAACATCAGCAATAAACTAAAACATGGAGACTTACTGTAATCGCTGTAGTTTACATTCTGGGTTCTGGAGGAAACCACAGAACTCCTTCACTCCAGAACCTTTCAGGTCGTTCCAGTTCAGCTCCAGTTCAGTCAGATGGGAGGGGTTAAAGGTCAGAGCTGAGGCCAGAGAAGAACAGCTGATCTCTGACAAATTGCAGTCCTTCAACCTGGATAAAGAATAAAAGATGTGAGCTGAACCAACAGGATGCAGGTTAAAACTGAAATATCAACAAATTAATAATAAAATGTAGAAAATTAATTTCACTGAATGTAAAAGTGAAACATGAAATATTAAATACATGTAAATCTCCCATTAATTCAATAATGCATCATAAAAATATTAAAAAAAAACACTTAAAAATATCACAAAGTCCTTTAATACATTAATAACTGAATATATAATGAAATTCTGACGTATTCAGTGAATAATTAGGTCAACCTTTAGAAATGACTTGAAATCATAAAACGTCCTGTTAGTGCAGTGGTTCCCAAAGTGTGGGGCGCGCCCCCTAGAGGGAACACGGTGCCACTGCAGGGGGCAGGAAGAGTATGATGGAACATAAAGCAGTTACACAGTGAAAGTGTTTCACTGTAAAGATGGTTTGTAGTTTTGCTGGAACCTGAAGTGTGAAATAAAGTCCAGTGGAGATTGAAAACAAAATGTGTGTTTAGGTTGATGTGTGGCTGAACGATGAGCCCAGATGATTGTTGTTCTTTTTGGGGCCTTTATTGTGATCCATTGGGGACAGAAAGTCTTTGGATCCACTGAGTTAGAGAAATGTTTCTATGGAAATATTTCTAAGTGTTTCCCTGGATGTATTTATCATGGCTGCCGTCTCAACATTAATAACTTAAACCCAGCCATCAGCCTCGTGGGCGGGGCTAACACTCATCCTGGCTCATCCATTGGTTGGTTTGCTGGGTCTGTTCCAACATGGCGGCTCCGTTCATGCAGAACCTGAACTGGTGAGACATTTCAGACCAAGATCGAGACGCAGAGGCTGGAGCTGCTCAGCAGTTTGTAGCAGATGAATCAGAAAGTTTAGAAAGTCGTTGGAGTTATTTCTAGACATCGACTGCAGACTGACTGAAAGGTTTTCCACCACAACGTCACACACCTGGACCAGGTGGTGCACCATGTGACCACAGGGGGCGCTAGCGAGCAATTATCGACATGAACATGTTGGAGACAAACAAGAGCCATCAGAACACGATGGTCACAGAATCTCCTGAGATCAGCTGCTGTTCATGGCATGTCTCATCATATATTCAACTATTTAGAGCAAAATTAAATGAGTTATTGGCTTCATGGCTCATTTAATTTATTCAAGAGAGATTTACCAATATGTATTTCATGGCACATTTATTCATTTAATTTTGCCACCTTTGAGCTTCCATAGATTCCAGAAGCTAAAGATTAAAAACATTCAAATAAATGACATGAATACATAAAATGTTATTATTCCTCTTTAACAGATTTAATTTCTAAAGAAAGAGAAACAATCAGTAAATCTGAAGTTGCAGCATCAGCACTTTGCTCTTATTCTGTGATTTTCCACTTCCTGTTTCCTCCCTGCAGCCTCTTTTACAGGAGAGCAGCTCAGAAACATCTGGACTGATCTCTGGAAACGACTTTACATCAGAAATATCAACAATGACTCAAGACACTGTTTCTTACTGCAGTCGTTGTATTCTGCATCCAGGATGCTGCAGAATATCACAGATCTCCTTCAGTCCATCATCTCCCAGGTTGTAGTAGCTGTTGCTGCTCAGCTGCAGTCCAGGTTGACCTGACGGGTCGGAGGTCAGAGCTGAGGCCGGATCATCACAGCTGATCTTTGACAAGCTGCAGCGGCTGAATCTGAATAAAGAACCAAAGATATGAGCTGAAGCCACCGGTCCAACAGAACCAGTTAGAGCAACAGAACCAGTTAGAGCAACAGAACCAGTTAGAACAACAGAACCAGTTAGAACAGAACCAGTTAGAGCAACAGAACCAGTTAGAACAGAACCAGTTAGAGCAACAGAACCAGTTAGAACAGAACCAGTTAGAGCAACAGAACCAGTTAGAACAGAACCAGTTAGAACAGCAGAACCAGTTAGAGCAGTGCTTCTCAAATAGTGGGGCGGGCCCCCTTTGGGGGGCGCGTGTGATCCTGGGGAACAGGCTTTTTTTTGGCCGTACTAGTATAAAGTGTAATTGCGCACAGTAGGCGGCAGTGGCGCTCTCATTGTTACTTCTGTCACGTTTGCGACAGTGCAACATTTTACGACTTACAAGACAACAGGTTTGCCTTGGTTAGCAGTGTTAAGTCAACAAAAAGCTCCGACTGCGTTCTGTCTCTGGCCTCCGTTATTCAACAACCCCCAACATGAAAAAGTTTTTCACAGGGATGAAAAGAAAAGCGGAGAGAGACAAAGATAATGAAACAACAGAAAGTCAACCGAAAGCTAAGAAGAGGAAATACGACGAAGCGTATTTAGCGCTTGGCTTCACTGTGACTACAGTTGGAGAAGAGGAAAGACCGGTGTGTTTGCTGTGTCTAAAAATGCTCGCAGCGGACAGCATGAAGCCAAATAAATTAGCGCGTCACTTAAACACGTTACATCCCAATCACGCGGATAAGCCGCCAGAGTTTTTTCAGCGAAAAAAATGTTAATAAGGAAAAAATGTTATGCAGAGATGGATAGTCACGGTGGAGAGTGGGGGGCGCGAATAGTTTTCTTCTTGCTAGGGGGGCGTAACGGAAAATAATTGAGAAGCACTGAGTTAGAGCAACAGAACTAATTAGAGCAACAGAACCAGTTAGAGCAACAGAACCAGTTAGAACAACAGAACCAGTTAGAACAACAGAACCAGTTAGAACAGCAGAACCAGTTAGAGCGACAGAACCAGTTAGAGCAACAGAACCAGTTAGAGCAACAGAACCAGTTAGAGCAACAGAACCAGTTAAAACAACAGAACCAGTTAGAACAACAGAACCAGTTAGAACAACAGAACCAGTTAGAACAACAGAACCAGTTAGAGCAACAGAACCAGTTAGAGCAACAGAACCAGTTAGAACAACAGAACCAGTTAGAACAACAGAACCAGTTAGAACAGCAGAACCAGTTAGAGCGACAGAACCAGTTAGAGCAACAGAACCAGTTAGAGCAACAGAACCAGTTAGAACAACAGAACCAGTTAGAGCAACAGAACCAGTTAGAACAACAGAACCAGTTAGAACAACAGAACCAGTTAGAGCAACAGAACCAGTTAGAACATCAGAACCAGTTAGAACAGCCATTCTTAACCACAGTTGGGCCACCAGCGCCACCTAGAGGGCTGCAGGAAACCCCCAGGTTTTTACCTGTGATAAAGTTTACAGAAATCATGATGCAGCATCAGAATGCAGGCGCTCAGTTTCCACCACTTGGTGGCAGTAGTGTGCCAGTCTGTTGTTAAAACGCTCTAATAAGCTTCTTTACCAACAATAAGCCAGAGACGTTCGGTACTGGATTCGTATTTCATGCTAAATATGATCATCTGTAGCTCTGAGAAACTCGTCTTCCTGATCACAAGCTGGGAATCAGGATCAACAAAGATCAAACCCAGCAGAACCAGACCGGACCTGGTCGGCCCGAGAGGCTGAGGTTCTCCCTGGAGGAGAACCAGACGGACAACAGCAGTTTGGCAACACATAAACTGTTGACCTTTTATAGAAAAAATCTGGAACTTTCAGAGATTCAAAAGTTTAAAATGTTCAGAAATTTCAAATTCAAATTGATATTTAGCTGCAATTTTTATGCAGTTCAGTTAATAACCAACTGATTGAGCTGCAAATACAGATCCCAGCATAAATAAAGATGAACGTATCTAACTGTGTCTCACTGTGACAAAACGACTAAATACAAAATCACTGACTGGAGCAAATAACTTCTGAAATGAAAGGACTTCACTGGAATGATGACGCTTCACCTGCGCCTCACAACTTCCTCCTGGTCGCATCCAGAGGACAAATCTACGCTGGTCGGATCCGTCTCATCCAACCCATGAACTTTACTGTCCAAGCCTGAATTAAAGCCAACACATTTTATGCTTTAGGCCACCATGTGAGTCGGCCTGGACAGTGAAACCTCTCCAGGTTTTATCTGTTGTCCATCCTCCCCAGTCTGGAGGGATCCACTGAACTCAGGAAGCTGTTCATCCCGACTGCGGTCCGGCTCAGGATCAGGGACTTTACCAGGATTGATCTGGGTGGTTTTGCTTCCCTGAACCCGACTGATGTTCGGCCTGCAGAGACCGAAGGAAGGCGCCGTCTTCCAGCTCCATGTCTGAACATCTGCAGCTAGCAATAGTGCCACTCTTAGCAACTTAGCAGCTTCTTCACACACTTTGGGACATTTCAGACAAGAAATATCAACCACAAATGGAAGACCAGTCAAAAAATAAATAATCTGGTAACGGGACAGGAAACTGTAATCAATGCAGCCTTAATAATTTCATCAGAAGGAAAGCCTGGTGGCCCGCCAGGCTGATAATGCACTGGGAAAAACTTGGTGGCCCGCCAGGCTGATAATGCACTGAGGGAAACCTGCTGGCCCGCCAGGCTGATAATGCACTGAGGGAAACCTGGTGGCCCCTCAGGCTGATAATGCACTGGGGAAACCTGGTGGCCCACCAGGGTGATAATGCACTGGGGGAAACCTGGTGGCCCACCAGGCTGATAATGCACTGGGGGAAACTTGGTGGCCTGCCAGGCTGATAATGCACTGGGGAAACCTGGTGGCCTGCCAGGCTGATAATGCACTGGGGGAAACCTGGTGGCCCACCAGGGTGATAATGCACTGGGGGAAACCTGGTGGCCCGCCAGGCTGATAATGCACTGGGGGAAACCTGGTGGCCCACCAGGCTGATCATGCACTGGGGGGAACCAGAGTTAGAAACAGTTTTTCTCATGTCTGATGAAAATGAATCAGGGAATTTGAGGATGAGGCTGCAGGTGGCAGCTTCATGTCTTTGTTTTCCTGTTTCCACTTTAACATGAGAGCAGCTCTAAAACATCAGGATTCATCCCAATACTGATGTTTATTCACATCACAAACATCAGCAATAAACTAAAACATGGAGACTTACTGTAATCGCTGTAGTTTACATTCTGGGTTCTGGAGGAAACCACACAACTCCTTCACTACAGATCCTATCAGGTTGTTCCAGTTCAGCTCCAGTTCAGTCAGATGGGAGGGGTTAAAGGTCAGAGCTGAGACCAGAGAAGAACAGCTGATCTCTGACAACCTGCAGTCCTTCAACCTGGATAAAGAATAAAAGATGTGAGCTGAACCAACAGGATGCAGGTTAAAACTGAAATATCAACAAATTAATAATAAAATGTAGAAAATTAATTTCACTGAATGTTAAAGTGAAACATGATGAACTGATGTTTAATATTTGATCCAGTAAAACTGGTTTATAGAGTCCAAACCAGCAGAACCAGAACATGTTATTATGACGTGTTGTTAGAATATTTCAGTGGTTCTGGTCGGGAATTAAAATGGACTTTCAGAACCAAAGTGACATCAGAGCCTGAGGAAAGTTAGATGGGAATGCCTTTGATGTGCAGCTGGAGGTCAGAGGTCAGATTCTGATTTACAGAAACAGTTTGATCTGAATGACTTCAATGAATCGATCAATATTGGTATTGATCCATGATAGCAGGACTGGCTGAACATCAATCAGCACAAAATATAAAGTCTGTTTTCCACAGATGGAGAATTTCAGTCTGGAAAGTTTCTTCCTGAAAACTGTTGGTGCACATAAAGTTCAGCTTCCTATTAAATGTGATCTTAATGGGAGCAACTGGGATGGAACTGGGATGGAACTGGGAATGAATTGGGATGGAACTGGGATGGAACTGGGATGGAACTGGGATGGAACTGGGAATGAACTGGGATTGAACTGGGATTGAACTGGGATTGAACTGGGATGGAACTGGGATGGAACTGGGATTGAACTGGGATGGAACTGGGATGAAACTGGGACACATGGTGAAGGAAGGACACAGTGTTTGGCCCAAAAACCTTGAAATCAAAGGAAGAAAGAAATAAAAATCCTGGTGAAATTGACCTGAATTAAACTTTAATCTAAGTGACACATTAACACTAAATAATTCAAATCCATAAATGAAACAAACTGGTTGGCATTTTGGGTCAGCAAAGGCTAACATCAGTCAAACTGTATTGATCATTGAGGAACATTTAAAATAACATGTTAATGTAAATAAAACCTTTTTAATCTAAACTCCTTTTTACAGTGTTATATGTAGAGCAGCACCAGCCTCATGTCGGCCCTCGGTTTTGATCGAAGGTCTGAATGGACCAGAATAATGAATAATCCGAGTTTTGGGAATGAATGAAAGATTTCCGGTTCATTAATGAATCATCTTGTAAACATGAGCAGCAGCAGCCCGATGAAAACCAGGCTGTGGTTTCCCTGCATCCAATCAGGTTGGCTTTGGTTCCCTGATCAATGATGACGATGAAGAATCACCATCATCATCCTCAGTGTGAAGCTGGCCACCGTCTGCTCTTCCAGCCGCTCTAAACATTAGCAGCTTTTAGCTCCTGCTAACTTATTCACAGAAGTCACTTTCCTCTGGTATGGAGACAACAAACACTTCACCATGCAGTAATGCTAACACTGGATGTAGCATTAGCTGCTACCTCAATGGAGCATGCTAACAGCTCTAATCTTGCTAAGCTAGCTTAGCTTAGCATCAGGAAGCATTTTACCGTCGGTTTGCTCCGTTATTCTCAGTAAATTTCCTTCATTGTCTTCAGTGTTAGACAGCATTAATCTCTCTTTGTCACGTTTCTGCTTCTCACTAGAGGTGGGCGGATCCATCCCAGTATTGATCACATCGGTACCAATATTGATCATATTGATATTGAAGGAAATATTAAAGTGCTTCATCTGAATCTGTCCCACACCAGACTGGAGCGTCTCCACCTTTCATTCATTTATTTACCTCCATTTGCTTCAGCAGCAAAACATTTCAACTAAAGTTCAATATTCTGACAGCCTGAAATATGAAAATAATTTATTTTAATGGAAAAATGTTTGAGAAATAATATTCTGCCTTTTTGACATCAGGATGTTTGTTAGGCAAATAAATGATGAATGAAAATAATTGTTAACGTATCAATGAATCATTTTGACAGAGAAAACAAACCTTAAAGTCTTGACTTTAGTGACTGAACTCTGCAGGATCTCACACAGACGCTTCATCCCAGAGTCTGAAACGGTTTCCTCCATGTTGATCTCATTTATTTCCACTTCAGTCAGATGTTGGTTGGACTGCAGAGCTGAGACCAGAGAAGAACAGCTGATCTCTGATAAACTGCAGCTGATCAACCTGAATAAAGAATAAAAGATGTGAGCTGAACCAGCAGGATGCAGGTGAACCAGTCCAACAGAACCAGATGAATGAATATTAATGCCAACATGAAGCTGCTGCTGCTTCAACTGCAGGATTTTAGTAAGAAAATCCTTCCAGGTTTGATCAAAGGACTGAAGCATCAATCATTGATTATAGACTTGTTCCTGACAGACAGGTTAGAAATGGATCAGTTAAATAAAGATAAAATTAAATACATATAAATCTCCTATTAATTCAATAATGCATCATAAAAATATTAAAAACACTTAAAAATATCACAAAGTCCTTTAATACATTAATAACTGAATATATAATGAAATTCTGACGTATTCAGTGAATAATTAGGTCAACCTTTAGAAATGACTTGAAATCATAAAACGTCCTGTTAGTGCAGTGGTTCCCAAAGTGTGGGGCGCCCCCTAGAGGGGACACGGTGCCACTGCAGGGGGCAGGAAGAGTATGATGGAAAATAAAGCAGTTACACAGTTAAAGTGTTTCACTGTAAAGATGGTTTGTAGTTTTGCTGGAACCTGAAGTGTGAAATAAAGTCCAGTGGAGATTGAAAACAAAATGTGTGTTTAGGTTGATGTGTGGCTGAACGATGAGCCCAGATGATTGTTGTTCTTTTTGGGGCCTTTATTGTGATCCATTGGGGACAGAAAGTCTTTGGATCCACTGAGTTAGAGAAATGTTTCTATGGAAATATTTCTAAGTGTTTCCCTGGATGTATTTATCATGGCTGCCGTCTCAACATTAATAACTTAAACCCAGCCATCAGCCTCGTGGGCGGGGCTAACACTCATCCTGGCTCATCCATTGGTTGGTTTGCTGGGTCTGTTCCAACATGGCGGCTCCGTTCATGCAGAACCTGAACTGGTGAGACATTTCAGACCAAGATCGAGACGCAGAGGCTGGAGCTGCTCAGCAGTTTGTAGCAGATGAATCAGAAAGTTTAGAAAGTCGTTGGAGTTATTTCTAGACATCGACTGCAGACTGACTGAAAGGTTTTCCACCACAACGTCACACACCTGGACCAGGTGGTGCACCATGTGACCACAGGGGGCGCTAGCGAGCAATTATCGACATGAACATGTTGGAGACAAACAAGAGCCATCAGAACACGATGGTCACAGAATCTCCTGAGATCAGCTGCTGTTCATGGCATGTCTCATCGTATATTCAACTATTTAGAGCAAAATTAAATGAGTTATTGGCTTCATGGCTCATTTAATTTATTCAAGAGAGATTTACCAATATGTATTTCATGGCACATTTATTCATTTAATTTTGCCACCTTTGAGCTTCCATAGATTCCAGAAGCTAAAGATTAAAAACATTCAAATAAATGACATGAATACATAAAATGTTATTATTCCTCTTTAACAGATTTAATTTCTAAAGAAAGAGAAACAATCAGTAAATCTGAAGTTGCAGCATCAGCACTTTGCTCTTATTCTGTGATTTTCCACTTCCTGTTTCCTCCCTGCTTCCTCTTTTACAGGAGAGCAGCTCAGAAACATCTGGACTGATCTCTGGAAACGACTTTACATCACAAGTATCAGCAATGACTCAAGACACTGTTTCTTACTGCAGTCGTTGTATTCTGCATCCAGGATCCTGCAGAATATCACAGATCTCCTTCAGTCCATCATCTCCCAGGTTGTAGTAGCTGTTGCTGCTCAGCTGCAGTCCAGGTTGACCTGACGGGTCGGAGGTCAGAGCTGAGGCCGGATCGTCACAGCTGATCTTTGACAAGCTGCAGTGGCTGAATCTGAATAAAGAACCAAAGATATGAGCTGAAGCCACCGGTCCAACAGAACCAGTTAGAACAACAGAACCAGTTAGAGCAACAGAACCAGTTAGAACAACAGAACCAGTTAGAACAACAGAACCAGTTAGAACAACAGAACCAGTTAGAGCAACAGAACCAGTTAGAACAACAGAACCAGTTAGAACAACAGAACCAGTTAGAGCAACAGAACCAGTTAGAACAACAGAACCAGTTAGAGCAACAGAACCAGTTAGAACATCAGAACCAGTTAGAACAACAGAACCAGTTAGAGCAACAGAACCAGTTAGAACAACAGAACCAGTTAGAGCAACAGAACCAGTTAGAGCAACAGAACCAGTTAGAACAGAACCAGTTAAAACAACAGAACCAGTTAGAACAACAGAACCAGTTAGAACAACAGAACCAGTTAGAGCAACAGAACCAGTTAGAACAGAACCAGTTAAAACAACAGAACCAGTTAGAACAACAGAACCAGTTAGAACAACAGAACCAGTTAGAACAACAGAACCAGTTAGAGCAACAGAACCAGTTAGAACAACAGAACCAGTTAGAACAACAGAACCAGTTAAAACAACAGAACCAGTTAGAACAACAGAACCAGTTAGAACAACAGAACCAGTTAGAACAACAGAACCAGTTAGAGCAACAGAACCAGTTAGAACAACAGAACCAGTTAGAACAACAGAACCAGTTAGAACAACAGAACCAGTTAGAACAACAGAACCAGTTAGAGCAACAGAACCAGTTAGAACAACAGAACCAGTTAGAACAACAGAACCAGTTAGAGCAACAGAACCAGTTAGAACAACAGAACCAGTTAGAACAACAGAACCAGTTAGAACAACAGAACCAGTTAGAACAACAGAACCAGTTAGAGCAACAGAACCAGTTAGAACAACAGAACCAGTTAGAGCAACAGAACCAGTTAGAACAACAGAACCAGTTAGAACAACAGAACCAGTTAGAGCAACAGAACCAGTTAGAACAACAGAACCAGTTAGAGCAACAGAACCAGTTAGAACATCAGAACCAGTTAGAACAACAGAACCAGTTAGAGCAACAGAACCAGTTAGAACAACAGAACCAGTTAGAGCAACAGAACCAGTTAGAACATCAGAACCAGTTAGAACAACAGAACCAGTTAGAGCAACAGAACCAGTTAGAACAACAGAACCAGTTAGAGCAACAGAACCAGTTAGAGCAACAGAACCAGTTAGAACAGAACCAGTTAAAACAACAGAACCAGTTAGAACAACAGAACCAGTTAGAACAACAGAACCAGTTAGAGCAACAGAACCAGTTAGAACAACAGAACCAGTTAGAACAACAGAACCAGTTAAAACAACAGAACCAGTTAGAACAACAGAACCAGTTAGAACAACAGAACCAGTTAGAACAACAGAACCAGTTAGAGCAACAGAACCAGTTAGAACAACAGAACCAGTTAGAACAACAGAACCAGTTAGAACAACAGAACCAGTTAAAACAACAGAACCAGTTAGAGCAACAGAACCAGTTAGAACAACAGAACCAGTTAGAGCAACAGAACCAGTTAGAACAACAGAACCAGTTAGAGCAACAGAACCAGTTAGAACAGAACCAGTTAAAACAACAGAACCAGTTAGAACAACAGAACCAGTTAGAACAACAGAACCAGTTAGAGCAACAGAACCAGTTAGAACAACAGAACCAGTTAGAACAACAGAACCAGTTAGAACAACAGAACCAGTTAGAACAACAGAACCAGTTAAAACAACAGAACCAGTTAGAGCAACAGAACCAGTTAGAACAACAGAACCAGTTAGAGCAACAGAACCAGTTAGAACAACAGAACCAGTTAGAGCAACAGAACCAGTTAGAACATCAGAACCAGTTAGAACAACAGAACCAGTTAGAACAGCCATTCTTAACCACAGTTGGGCCACCAGCGCCACCTACAGGGCTGCAGGAAACCCCCAGGTTTTTACCTGTGATAAAGTTTACAGAAATCATGATGCAGCATCAGAATGCAGGCGCTCAGTTTCCACCACTTGGTGGCAGTAGTGTGCCAGTCTGTTGTTAAAACGCTCTAATAAGGGGGGCGCTGTTGAGCCAAGATGGAGTAAATATATTTCAGAGCTCCTGCAGGCTTATTAACATTTTCGATTTAAAATCCACAACTGCTCATTAATTGCAACCTAAATCGCAATAACAAATATTTTAGACTATAAGAACTCCTTTCCACCGGAAGTTATTTGGCGGATAAACTTCGTAAATTCAAGTACAACGGTAACACGGCAAAGCTAACTGCTAGCACCAGAACCACGAGGCAGCGTGCTCCAGAAGAAGACGACCCACAACCTAAGAGTGCTGGTATGAGTGAGGAGCTGAAAGCCGATATCCTAACCTCTATACGAGGGGAAATCTCCAAAATTATAAGGGAGGAAATGAGGAGTGCGCTGGCCGAAGAGTTCACCGCTCTCAGAGCTGACATCCACGCAGTGAGGGCAGAAATAACCAGCAATGCCACCGCCATTCGCGCAGATATCACTTCAATTGAAGCGGACATTGAAGACGTGAAAGGTGGACTGTCGACCTGGTCTGATGAGGTAAATACTCTGCAAACTACCGTGAGTGAACTTCGGAGCGAGCTGGTGAAGATACGGGACAGGTGCGAGGACATGGAGGGGAGGATGAGGCGCGGAAATGTCCGTATAGTTGGAGTTGAGGAACATCCGAATTCCGCTAGTCCCAAAGAGGTCTCAAAAATCATCAAAGAAGCGCTCCAAATGGACCGGGATGTAAAAGTCGATCGTTCACACCGAACGGCCGCTCCGACAAAACCGGGGGACGGAGCCAGACCCCGTGCGATCATCGCCAAGCTGCACTATGATGGAGACGCCGCTGACATCCTGAGGAGAGCCCGGGATAAAGCCCCGCTGACCTACCAGGGTAAAAGAATCGCGATCTTCCCGGATTATACCACCAGTGTGGCCAAGGCGCCGCAGCCTGAGGCACGGAAAGCTCTGCGGGGACGGAACGATGTGCGCTTCGGATTACTTTATCCAGCAAGATTCAAAATCACATACAAGGACAGCAAGGAGTTTCGGGATCCCGTAAAGGCCATGGACTACATAAGGAAGACCATCCCGGCTGCAACACCTGGGACCGAAACGTAAGGGAAGCCGTGAATGCTAATATGGCACAATTAGGTCCAGTAGATCTCAAATCTGAAATAAATGTGCCTTTAATTGCTTAAATCCTGACTGTGATGGTGTTCAGCAATTGTACTTCTATAAACTGGTACATTAGAAAATACCGCAACAATGTCACTTCTAATCTTGTTACTTTACTAAGTCACGTTTAGCCTTAACTAGGCTGTATTAAAATCACCAGTAGATTTTATGTTGTGGTTAAAATACACATGCTTATACTCCCCTTCAGGAGCCTGAGGTTCCACACTCTTAATTTCTCTTTGTTGTTTTCTCACACATCCAATTCTTTTCTGGTTGTGTTTGTTGCTGCTTTTATAGTGGCTAGGGACTTAAACCCACCAACTTGCATTATGTTAGCAATGCAAACTTTTAAGTGTGTTTTTGCGTTTTGATCCTTCTGTTCTCCGAGGATCTTATTGTATCTAAAAAACAGAGCATTCGAGTCTCAGTTATGGAAATATTGCACAGCAAAGCCTTACTATTTTTATTTTATTGCATCATCTTGGAATTCAGCATCCATGTTACTCAAATGTTTGGTACCATCTGTCAAATGGCCGTCTCTGCCTCCAATACCATCATATATAGATATAAATTTTTCTTTTAGTTAAAGCAGATATGAGTACACTAACTGTAACAAGTTACAACGTCAGGGGTTTGCATAGTCCAATCAAAAGGAAAAAAGTATTATTGCAACTCAGACAGTCAAAATGTCAAGTAGCACTACTACAAGAAACTCACTTATCAGATTTGGAACATGCAAAACTAAATAAGTCCTGGGCTGATAAAGTTTACTATTCGTCGCACTGTTCTGGAAGGAAAAGGGGTGTTGCTATATTAATACATAGGCAGATTAACTTTACTGAAACGTTAGTTCATAAGGACAAGGAAGGTAGATTTATATTGGTAAATGGGATAATTGATGGAACAGCAGTATCCTTCATAAATGTATATGCCCCTAACGAAGATGTTCCAGGATTTATCAAGTCGGTTTTTAATATGATTGCAGAGCACAGCTCTGGTCTGCTGATTGTGGGGGGTGATTTTAATTGTGTAATGTCAAATTTAGATAGGCAACCAACCGCTCAGACCCCATTATCCAAAATGGGAAAAATGCTTAGAAATTTGTCTGTGGAAGCTGGATTAGTGGATGTATGGCGATCCAAATTTCCAAAGGAGAGAAATTTTACATTTTACTCAAACAGACATGCATCTTACTCACGAACAGATTACTTTTTTACTGCTAAGGCTGAGCTGCACAGAATTGAGGATATCTCAATACTGCCCATTACAATCTCTGACCACGCACCAGTTACTGTCAAGTGGAATATAGGATTGACACCATCAGTTAAACAGTGGAGACTTAATACCTCTCTTCTTAATGACAAAGACTTTGTTGCTTTTGTTAAATCGGAGCTCAAAACTTATTTAGACATAAACAACACCCCTGAAACATCTCCCATAATGTTGTGGGACTGTGCAAAGGCCTATTTAAGAGGCAGCATAATCTCCTACACGACAGCAAAAAAAAAGACAAAAGGCAGCAAAACAGAAATATTTAGAAGATAGAATTCGGGATCTGGAACTTCAACATAAAAAGACTAGGGCATCCAAGGTTCTGAACGATTTGAATACAACACGCAGAGAGCTCCAAGACTTACTATCAGAAAAGATAGAAGGTAATCTTCGTTTTGCCAAGCAGCAGTACTATGAAAATGGAAATAAAACGAGCAGACTTTTGGCCTTCCGTCTTAAAAAACAGCAGTCCTCAAATGCGGTTCAAAAGCTAAAATCGGGCAATAAATCTATCCTAAAACCAAAAGATATTGCTGAAACTTTTGCAGAATTTTACAAGGTTTTATACCGAGATACTGACACTTGCTCTGATGAAAGTAAGATAGCAGACTATTTACAAAATATAAATATTTCTGAGTTATCCGATACAGTAGCTAAACAATTAGATAAGTCAATTCAAGAAGAAGAAATTAAAAACGTTGTCTTATCCCTTAAAAACAATAAGTGTCCTGGTCCTGATGGTTTCATAAATGAATTCTATAAATGTTTCATAGACATCGTTAGTCCACTTTTATTGGAAGCATACCGCTTCTCTTTAGAAACCAAAACAATGGCGCCATCCTGGTCTGATGCCACAATAGTTGTATTACATAAAGAAGGTAAAGATCCCACTGACTGTGGGTCATATAGGCCGATATCGATGCTTAATGGGACGTACGCATTCTAACCGCTATTCTGGCGAGACGATTAAATGTCATAATAAATCAAATCATACATCCAGATCAAACTGGATTTATCGTTGGGAGGTATTATGGAAATAACTTGTGTCATTTATTAAATATTATGACTCACCAAAAAGAAAACAAAGCTATGACGGCTGTAATATCTTTAGATGCCCAAAAGGCTTTTGATCGGGTGTCATGGAAATACCTTATTCAAGCGTTAAAAAGGTTTAAATTTGGGCCTAAGTTCATAGATTGGATACAAACATTGTATTCATCCCCACAAGCGGCAGTCAGAGTTAATGGTTTCAGGTCTACGAGTTTCAAGCTGGAGCGTGGATGTAGACAGGGGTGTCCTTTGTCACCTCTATTGTTCGCAGTCAGCATTGAGCCATTGGCCCAGCTAATTAGGGACAATGATGAAATTAAAGAAATTTTGATTAGTGCGGAGGAACATAAAATATCTCTTTAAGCAGATGATGTACTTTTGTATCTGTCTGATCCTACATCATCAATACCACGTCTGAGGGAAATGATCTCTGTTTTTGGCCATTTTTCTGGCTATAAAATAAATGTTGATAAGACAGAAGCAATGGATGTCAATGTCAATATTCCACTAGGGGTTAAACAACAAAGCGGCTTTAGGTGGCAAAGGAAGGGCATTAAATACCTAGGCATCAATATTCCTCTCTCATTAAATGATTTGTATCATGTCAATTACAGCAAAACGCTGGATATAATTAAAAAGGATCTAGAGCGATGGTCAGCATTGCCTCTGTCCCTCCTCGGCCGCATTGAAACCATTTGTATGAATCTGTTACCAGATTATTGTATTTGTTCCAGATGGTTCCGGTTATCATACCAAAATCTACGTTCCTTGAATTGGATAAAATGATATCGAAATTCATATGGCAAAGCAAGCGCCCTCGCATAAAATATAAAACACTTCAAAGAAGTAAGATGGAAGGGGGTCTCAATCTTCCTGTTTTAAAATACTATTTTTGGGCAGCTCAGTTAAAACTTTTAATTTCATGGATTCTCAAACAAGATGGCTGAGTATATGAGCAAGTGAAGTGCTCAGTACCATGAAAGGTTTTGCCATTTTTAGATATTCCAGTAAAGGAATTGCCTCTGTGGACTAAAACCACATTTAATATTTGGAACAAAGTGCGAATTTCATTCAAGCTACCTAGAGGTTTATCAATATTAACAAGTATTGGACATGCCAAATCCTTCACACCCAATTTCTTAGACAGAAATTTTTCTAAGTGGGCTGAACAGGGGCTTATATTCATTCACCAGTTGATTGACAGGAACGGACTTATGTCATTTGAAGAGTTATGTCGTAAGTTTAATCTCCAGAAAAGTGATTTCTTTAGATATTTACAGTTGCGCTCTTTCTTTTCTGCACACAGGGACTGGGAAAGAATACTAAACCCCACACCATTAGAAAATCTTTAATCCATTTCCAGAAAGGGAATAAAAAATTGATAGCAAAGTTATATAGTGTATTTCTGTCAATGAACCTTAATAAACCCACTTGGACAAAGCAAAGATGGGAGGCAGAGACGGCCAAAATCATTTCTGACGAAACGTGGGAGGGAGTCTGGACTGAAGCACATCGAGTTACAAACTCAAATACGTGGCGGAAATTTAAATGGAAAATTATTAGCAGATATTTCAGGACCCCAGATGTAGTTGCTAAGATGGATCCTACGGTTCCAAGCTTGTGTTGGAGAAACTGTGGCTCAGCAAACCCCAACCATACAACCACACACACATTTTCTGGTCATGCCCCAAACTTCAAAACTTCTGGGATGAGGTGTACGGAGCCATAAGTCATATCTTACCAGGGGTTTTACCAAAGGATGTCACAGTTGCACTACTTGGTATTATACCAGAGAGTTTTCAAGGACGGGCTAAAGTATATCTGCTAAATATCCTTTTTACAGCAGCAAACCTGAAATGTATTACAATCAGGTGGATGCAATTGGAGCCACCTTCCTATGACTTATGGGTTCAAAAAGTAAGGGAATTGTATAGAATGGAACAAATAACATACTCATTAAGACTTCAAAAAAACACTTTTAGTCGGCGCTGGGGCCCAGCAGAAGCTCTGTTGATGTAAATAAACCCAATAGGTTTGTCATATGGTGTTTAACTATCCCACGAAGTGTCTATTTCCATTTTAGGATTGTTTAGTAAGAAGTCAACAAATGTGATGCTGAGGTCGTAAGATATTATGCTGAGATGTTTATTTTATGAAAATCATTATATTGTCAACATTTGTATTATGTACCACTGATGTATGGCTGTATATTTGCTCTGTAGAAAATAATAATAAAAATGTAAGTTCAAAAAAAAAACGCTCTAATAAGCTTCTTTACCAACAATAAGCCAGAGACGTTCGGTACTGGATTCGTATTTCATGCTAAATATGATCATCTGTAGCTCTGAGAAACTCGTCTTCCTGATCACAAGCTGGGAATCAGGATCAACAAAGATCAAACCCAGCAGAACCAGACCGGACCTGGTCGGCCCGAGAGGCTGAGGTTCTCCCTGGAGGAGAACCAGACGGACAACAGCAGTTTGGCAACACATAAACTGTTGACCTTTTATAGAAAAAATCTGGAACTTTCAGAGATTCAAAAGTTTAAAATGTTCAGAAATTTCAAATTCAAATTGATATTTAGCTGCAATTTTTATGCAGTTCAGTTAATAACCAACTGATTGAGCTGCAAATACAGATCCCAGCATAAATAAAGATGAACGTATCTAACTGTGTCTCACTGTGACAAAACGACTAAATACAAAATCACTGACTGGAGCAAATAACTTCTGAAATGAAAGGACTTCACTGGAATGATGACGCTTCACCTGCGCCTCACAACTTCCTCCTGGTCGCATCCAGAGGACAAATCTACGCTGGTCGGATCCGTCTCATCCAACCCATGAACTTTACTGTCCAAGCCTGAATTAAAGCCAACACATTTTATGCTTTAGGCCACCATGTGAGTCGGCCTGGAGAGTGAAACCTCTACAGGTTTTATCTGTTGTCCATCCTCCCCAGTCTGGAGGGATCCACTGAACTCAGGAAGCTGTTCATCCCGACTGCGGTCCGGCTCACGATCAGGGACTTTACCAGGATTGATCTGGGTGGTTTTGCTTCCCTGAACCCGACTGATGTTCGGCCTGCAGAGACCGAAGGAAGGCGCCGTCTTCCAGCTCCATGTCTGAACATCTGCAGCTAGCAATAGTGCCACTGTTAGCAACTTAGCAGCTTCTTCACACACTTTGGGACATTTCAGACAAGAAATATCAACCACAAAAGGAAGGCCAGTCAAAAAATAAATAATCTGGTAACGGGACAGGAAACTGTAATCAATGCAGCCTTAATAATTTCATCAGAAGGAAAGCCTGGTGGCCCGCCAGGCTGATAATGCACTGGGGAAACCTGGTGGCCCGCCAGGCTGATAATCCACTGGGGGAAACCTGGTGGCCCACCAGGCTGATGATGCACTGGGGGAAACCTGGTGGCCCCTCAGGCTGATAATGCACTGGGGGAAACCTGGTGGCCCACCAGGCTGATAATCCACTGGGGGAAACCTGGTGGCCCGCCAGGCTGATAATGCACTGGGGGAAACCTGGTGGCCCCTCAGGCTGATAATGCACTGGGGGAAACCTGGTGGCCCACCAGGCTGATAATCCACTAGGGGAAACCTGGTGGCCCGCAAGGCTGATTATGCACTGGGGGGAACCAGAGTTTTTCTCATGTCTGATGAAAATGAATCAGGGAATTTGAGGATGAGGCTGCAGGTGGCAGCTTCATGTCTTTGTTTTCCTGTTTCCACTTTAACATGAGAGCAGCTCTAAAACATCAGGATTCATCCCAATACTGATGTTTATTCACATCACAAACATCAGCAATAAACTAAAACATGGAGACTTACTGTAATCGCTGTAGTTTACATTCTGGGTTCTGGAGGAAACCACACAACTCCTTCACTACAGATCCTATCAGGTTGTTCCAGTTCAGCTCCAGTTCAGTCAGATGGGAGGGGTTAAAGGTCAGAGCTGAGACCAGAGAAGAACAGCTGATCTCTGACAACCTGCAGTCCTTCAACCTGGATAAAGAATAAAAGATGTGAGCTGAACCAACAGGATGCAGGTTAAAACTGAAATATCAACAAATTAATAATAAAATGTAGAAAATTAATTTCACTGAATGTAAAAGTGAAACATGATGAACTGATGTTTAATATTTGATCCAGTAAAACTGGTTTATAGAGTCCAAACCAGCAGAACCAGAACATGTTATTATGACGTGTTGTTAGAATATTTCAGTGGTTCTGGTCGGGAATTAAAATGGACTTTCAGAACCAAAGTGACATCAGAGCCTGAGGAAAGTTAGATGGGAATGCCTTTGATGTGCAGCTGGAGGTCAGAGGTCAGATTCTGATTTACAGAAACAGTTTGATCTGAATGACTTCAATGAATCGATCAATATTGGTATTGATCCATGATAGCAGGACTGGCTGAACATCAATCAGCACAAAATATAAAGTCTGTTTTCCACAGATGGAGAATTTCAGTCTGGAAAGTTTCTTCCTGAAAACTGTTGGTGCACATAAAGTTCAGCTTCCTATTAAATGTGATCTTAATGGGAGCAACTGGGATGGAACTGGGATGGAACTGGGATGGAACTGGGAATGAATTGGGATGGAACTGGGATGGAACTGGGATGGAACTGGGATGGAACTGGGATTGAACTGGGATGGAACTGGGATGGAACTGGGATGGAACTGGGATGGAACTGGGATTGAACTGGGATGGAACTGGGATGGAACTGGGATTGAACTGGGATTGAACTGGGATTGAACTGGGATGGAACTGGGATGGAACTGGGATGGAACTGGGATTGAACTGGATGAAACTGGGATGGAACTGGGATGGAACTGGGACACATGGTGAAGGAAGGACACAGTGTTTGGCCCAAAAACCTTGAAATCAAAGGAAGAAAGAAATAAAAATCCTGGTGAAATTGACCTGAATTAAACTTTAATCTAAGTGACACATTAGCACTAAATAATTCAAATCCATAAATGAAACAAACTGGTTGGCATTTTGGGTCAGCAAAGGCTAACATCAGTCAAACTGTATTGATCATTGAGGAACATTTAAAATAACATGTTAATGTAAATAAAACCTTTTTAATCTAAACTCCTTTTTACAGTGTTATATGTAGAGCAGCACCAGCCTCATGTCGGCCCTCGGTTTTGATCGAAGGTCTGAATGGACCAGAATAATGAATAATCCGAGTTTTGGGAATGAATGAAAGATTTCCGGTTCATTAATGAATCATCTTGTAAACATGAGCAGCAGCAGCCCGATGAAAACCAGGCTGTGGTTTCCCTGCATCCAATCAGGTTGGCTTTGGTTCCCTGATCAATGATGACGATGAAGAATCACCATCATCATCCTCAGTGTGAAGCTGGCCACCGTCTGCTCTTCCAGCCGCTCTAAACATTAGCAGCTTTTAGCTCCTGCTAACTTATTCACAGAAGTCACTTTCCTCTGGTATGGAGACAACAAACACTTCACCATGCAGTAATGCTAACACTGGATGTAGCATTAGCTGCTACCTCAATGGAGCATGCTAACAGCTCTAATCTTGCTAAGCTAGCTTAGCTTAGCATCAGGAAGCATTTTACCGTCGGTTTGCTCCGTTATTCTCAGTAAATTTCCTTCATTGTCTTCAGTGTTAGACAGCATTAATCTCTCTTTGTCACATTTCTGCTTCTCACTAGAGGTGGGCGGATCCATCCCAGTATTGATCACATCGGTACCAATATTGATCATATTGATATTGAAGGAAATATTAAAGTGCTTCATCTGAATCTGTCCCACACCAGACTGGAGCGTCTCCACCTTTCATTCATTTATTTACCTCCATTTGCTTCAGCAGCAAAACATTTCAACTAAAGTTCAATATTCTGACAGCCTGAAATATGAAAATAATTTATTTTAATGGAAAAATGTTTGAGAAATAATATTCTGCCTTTTTGACATCAGGATGTTTGTTAGGCAAATAAATGATGAATGAAAATAATTGTTAACGTATCAATGAATCATTTTGACAGAGAAAACAAACCTTAAAGTCTTGACTTTAGTGACTGAACTCTGCAGGATCTCACACAGACGCTTCATCCCAGAGTCTGAAACGGTTCCCTCCATGTTGATCTCATTTATTTCCACTTCAGTCAGATGTTGGTTGGACTGCAGAGCTGAGGCCAGAGAAGAACAGCTGATCTCTGACAAACTGCATTTCTTCAACCTGGATAAAGAATAAAAGATGTGAGCTGAACCAGCAGGATGCAGGTTAAAACTGAAATATCAAGAAATTAATAATAAAATGTAGAAAATTAATTTCACTGAATGTTAAAGTGAAACATGATGAACTGATGTTTAATATTTGATCCAGTAAAACTGGTTTATAGAGTCCAAACCAGCAGAACCAGAACATGTTATTATGACGTGTTGTTAGAATGTTTCAGTGGTTCTGGTCGGGAATTAAAATGGACTTTCAGAACCAAAGTGACATCAGAGCCTGAGGAAAGTTAGATGGGAATGCCTTCGATGTGCAGCTGGAGGTCAGAGGTCAGATTCTGATTTACAGAAACAGTTTGATCTGAATGACTTCAATGAATCGATCAATATTGGTATTGATCCATGATAGCAGGACTGGCTGAACATCAATCAGCACAAAATATAAAGTCTGTTTTCCACAGATGGAGAATTTCAGTCTGGAAAGTTTCTTCCTGAAAACTGTTGGTGCACATAAAGTTCAGCTTCCTATTAAATGTGATCTTAATGGGAGCAACTGGGATGGAACTGGGATGGAACTGGGAATGAATTGGGATGGAACTGGGATGGAATTGGGATTGAACTGGGATGGAACTGGGATTGAACTGGGATTGAAATGGGATGGAACAGGGATGGAACTGGGATGGAACTGGGATTGAAATGGGATGGAACAGGGATTGAACTGGGATGGAACTGGGATTGAACTGGGATTGAAATGGGATGGAACAGGGATGGAACTGGGATTGAACTGGGATGGAACTGGGATGGAACTGGGATTGAACTGGGATGGAACTGGGATGGAACTGGGATGGAACTGGGATGGAACTGGGATGGAACTGGGATTGAAATGGGATGGAACTGGGATGGAACTGGGATGGAACTGGGATGGAACTGGGATGGAACTGGGATTGAACTGGGATGGAACTGGGATTGAACTGGGATGCAACTGGGATTGAACTGGGATGGAACTGGGAATGAATTGGGATGGAACTGGGATGGAACTGGGATGGAACTGGGATGGAACTGGGATTGAACTGGGATGGAACTGGGATTGAACTGGGAATGAACTGGGAATGAACTGGGATGGAACTGGGATGAAACTGGGATGGAACTGGGATGGAACTGGGACACATGGTGAAGGAAGGACACAGTGTTTGGCCCAAAAACCTTGAAATCAAAGGAAGAAAGAAATAAAAATCCTGGTGAAATTGACCTGAATTAAACTTTAATCTAAGTGACACATTAGCACTAAATAATTCAAATCCATAAAAGAAACAAACTGGTTGGCATTTTGGGTCAGCAAAGGCTAACATCAGTCAAACTATTGATCATTGAGGAACATTTAAAATAACATGTTAATGTAAATAAAACCTTTTTAATCTAAACTCCTTTTTACAGTGTTATATGTAGAGCAGCACCAGCCTCATGTCGGCCCTCGGTTTTGATCGAAGGTCTGAATGGACCAGAATAATGAATAATCCGAGTTTTGGGAATGAATGAAAGATTTCCGGTTCATTAATGAATCATCTTGTAAACATGAGCAGCAGCAGCCCGATGAAAACCAGGCTGTGGTTTCCCTGCATCCAATCAGGTTGGCTTTGGTTCCCTGATCAATGATGAGGATGAAGAATCACCATCATCATCCTCAGTGTGAAGCTGGCCACCGTCTGCTCTTCCAGCCGCTCTAAACATTAGCAGCTTTTAGCTCCTGCTAACTTATTCACAGAAGTCACTTTCCTCTGGTATGGAGACAACAAACACTTCACCATGCAGTAATGCTAACACTGGATGTAGCATTAGCTGCTACCTCAATGGAGCATGCTAACAGCTCTAATCTTGCTAAGCTAGCTAAGCTTAGCATCAGGAAGCATTTTACCGTCGGTTTGCTCCGTTATTCTCAGTAAATTTCCTTCATTGTCTTCAGTGTTAGACAGCATTAATCTCTCTTTGTCACGTTTCTGCTTCTCACTAGAGGTGGGCGGATCCATCCCAGTATTGATCACATCGGTACCAATATTGATCATATTGATATTGAAGGAAATATTAAAGTGCTTCATCTGAATCTGTCCCACACCAGACTGGAGCGTCTCCACCTTTCATTCATTTATTTACCTCCATTTGCTTCAGCAGCAAAACATTTCAACTAAAGTTCAATATTCTGACATCCTGAAATATGAAAATAATTTATTTTAATGGAAAAATGTTTGAGAAATAATATTCTGCCTTTTTGACATCAGGATGTTTGTTAGGCAAATAAATGATGAATGAAAATAATTGTTAACGTATCAATGAATCATTTTGACAGAGAAAACAAACCTTAAAGTCTTGACTTTAGTGACTGAACTCTGCAGGATCTCACACAGACGCTTCATCCCAGAGTCTGAAACGGTTCCCTCCATGTTGATCTCATTTATTTCCACTTCAGTCAGATGTTGGTTGGACTGCAGAGCTGAGGCCAGAGAAGAACAGCTGATCTCTGACAACCTGCAGTCCTTCAACCTGGATAAAGAATAAAAGATGTGAGCTGAACCAGCAGGATGCAGGTTAAAACTGAAATATCAACAAATTAATAATAAAATGTAGAAAATTAATTTCACTGAATGTAAAAGTGAAACATGATAAACTGATGTTTAATATTTGATCCAGTGAAACTGGTTTATAGCGATAAAACTAGCGTGTTATTAAGACGTGTTGTAACGTTTCAGTGGTTCTGTGGATCTTCTAAAACGGCTCCAAAAACTGACTAGAAATATTAAACTGAAGTTTTAAAAATGGCTGTAAATATATTTAATATAAAAGCAGGTTGAAGCTGATGCATATGTGTGATTTCTCATTCAGGTTGATGTCGGTTTAATTTCCTTTAATGCAGCAGTGAAACCAGATGCAGCCAAAAGTCAGAGCAGAAGAAAAACTGCTGAGTTTTTCCTGAACTCATATTGAGGCTCAGCTTCTCCGACTCTCAGGATCTTTAGATGCTGTTTGCCTGCAAAGACTTTTTGGACAAAAACTGACTTTCCTCCAACTTACTGAAACAGTTTCCTCTCATTCATCAAGAATTTCCTCCACAAGCTATTTTTCATTTTCATATTTAATTTCCAAAACAGACTGACTGTTATAGAGAGTCAGTCTGTTATAGACTGACTCTCTATAACAGTTTATTATAGAGCCTTCGCCTCTGAGGCCTCAGTCCTTGATGTGGAGGTCACAGTGTTGACCTTTGACCCATGTTGATGTTTCATAAAGATCTTCCTGTGGATCTACTGGGAAATAAAAACCACTGGAGATAAACGAAGCCTGTTTGCATGATCACACATGTTGCAGACGTTCATCATCATTTTGTTCACATGAAGCCGTTGCAGAAACTTTGTCTTGTTATAAAACACCAGAGATCATCCATTTCACTCTGGATGTAAAGATGTGAGTCAGAAATAGAAATAAATCAGTCTGAGCGTCTGAATCTCCTCCAAACTAAAAACTAAACTCATTCATTTACATTATTTCCCTTGTTTTTGCTCATCAGTTTAAAACATTATGAACTGATGATTCAATATTCAATAATCTGAAACAAGAAAATAATTCACCTTCAGGATAAAATATTTCAGAAACTACACTGTAAAAGCAGAATGTTGTCTAATTCATACAGAAACTACATTAGAACAAAATTAAACCAATGATTGAATGATTTTCTTGGATTAACAGAGAAAACGAACCTCAGAATCTCCAGATTACTGGCTGAACTCTTCAGGCCTTCACACAGACGCTCCACTGCAGACGTTTCCAGTTCTTGTCTTATTTCCAGTTCAGTCAGATGTTGGTTGGATTTCAGAGCTGAAGCCACAACGTCAAACTCAGCATCAGAGAGTTTACAGCCACCAAGTCTGATTGGAGAAGAAATGAAGCAGTTCTAGTTCATTCAGCTCATTCACATAAACCCAATTTAAATACAATAACAGTGATGTCATCATCTGATCCTCAGTTTGACCCGATTGAGATTCTCTGTGGTTCTGATTCATGTTCTCAGAACAACTGAAGGTTCTGGTTCTGGATGCAGAGTGTAACCCGGTTAGGATTAACCCAACCCTAACCGGGTTACAAGATCAGAACCAGAACCAGAACCTGAGAGTCTGGAAGGTTGATACAACAACAGCAGATCTTTGATGTATTGTGGTGCTAAACCGTTCAGTGATTTATAAACTAACAACAGTATTTTAAAATCTATTCTTTGAGCTACAGGGAGCCAGTGGAGAGACTTTAAAACTGCTGTTATGTCTCTATCTTCCTGGTTTTAGTGAGAACAGGAGCAGCAGCTTCTGGATCAGCTGCAGCTGGAGGATTGATTTGTTGGACAGGCCTGTGAAGACGCTGTTACAATAATCAATGTGACTAAAGATAAACGCATGGATGAGTTTCTCTAGATCTGGCTGAGACATTAGTCCTCTAATCCTGGAGACGTTCTTCAGGTGATAGAAGGCCGACTTTGTAACCATCTTTACAAACCCACTAAATCCACTGAAGAAATGTTCAAAGTTTCAAATATATTACTGGCTGATTGGATTTTTCATAGGAAACAGTTCAGAGTTTTCAATTGATTTCAATGGAGCATAAAAACTGATAAAAATATTTTGTAAAAACCAAAAGCTGCAGCACAGCTGATGAGCTCAACATTTAGACGTTTGAATGTTTGAAATAGTCTAAAGCAGGAGTGGCCAACCTTTCTATCACCATGGACCGGTCAAGACTTGGCAATCTCTCTGCGGCCCGGCGGTTTGGGGGAGTTTATGAGGGGGGGGGGGGGGGGCCATCAAATCAAACTTCTGCATGTCGGTGTTTCTGCTAAAGCCTTTTTATGCCCCAATTTTCCCTTTGCCACCATCTTACAACGTCCTGCAGTGCATGGTGTCAACATCGTCTTGTGGGATTTTCCCTGACTGAACGCAGCCTGGTCAATGTGACAGGAGCCAATCAGAACGCGCGGTGACCTAAGATATGTGGAAATGTTTATTATATGTGTTTATGTTTATTCAGTTAAAATGTTAACTATGATGAATCATAGAGCAGCTGCTCCTTTTCTTCTTTTATTGCTTAAAATGATCCACAAACTATCACTGCTGCTCCTGCATCATGTTATTATTCTGAATTCATTATGGGATGTTGGGGTTTTACTGGATCTTCTTCTGGAACCGGGGCGTTCAGTGGAACTGGTTCTACTGCATCAGAACCGGTTCTGGTGCCGTGTTGCTCCTGGACCCACAAACCGACCGAACCTGTTGGACTTTTATTGGCTCTGATGTCACAGAGGTTTGGTGTAACCCAGTACAAAACTCAAGGTGTTTGTAATGAGTTAAGTTCATAGGAGTGATAATTTAGAAAATGTCAAGCATGTTTGCTTAAATATGTTAAAATTGTTATTAATAACTGTTAACTGAAAACTGTACTTACAGGTTCTTTAAAAAAGTAATCTTCACCATATTTTATCTTGAAGGGCTCATTATTTTGAAGGGCTCATATTTGTAAGAGGAAGTGAGGTAGAGAACTTGACTGGTGCCACCTGAAGCTGATTGGAAACACCTGCATGCAGCAACTCTGACGAAGGTGGTTTGGTCACGGGAAGCTGGAAGTGGAGGAGAGGTTTCTTGGCACAATCTGGGCTGTGAGTGGATCTAGATGGCTGGTAGTAGTGGAGGGTGTTCAGATGAAGATAGTATGGAAATAGGTTGGTCTCTGGTAGAAAGTAAGAAAGGGGGAGGAGGGAAGGATGAATACAGGCAAAAGGATGATGGAGGATGAAGAGGAAAACATTGAGACAAGAAAGAAAATAATGATGGAGACTTTAAAGTGATTTTGAAGTTCAGAACTGGACAGGACTTGATTGGGGTGAGCCCAATCACACTATCAAATGGATTTAAAAAAATTATTGGAGATGTGGAATTAGCTAAAGTTTTAAGAGATGGAAGCCTTCTGATTATCTATAGGAATGCTGAACAAAAGAATAAAGCACTAAAAATACAAACAATCTGCAAAAGAGAAGTAATGGAGAGGAAAGAGAAGCAAAAGGGGTGATTTCAGGAATTCCTTTAGGAGAAAACTTGGACGAGTTAAAGAAAGTAATAAATGGAGGTTTTAGGTATCAAATGACTGCAGGCCTTTAGAAATGGGGAGAGAATGGATAGCACTTCTGTGCTATTAGAATTCAAGGATAAAGTAAAACCGGATAAGGTAATGATTGGATACTTGAGCCTCAATGTAAGAAATTATATCCCACCACCTATGAGATGTTACAAATGCCAGAGATATGGCCATACAGTAAATGTATGCAATGGAAAACAAAGATGTGGTAGGTGTGGAGGGGAACACGCTTATGAGGAGTGTGGAGAGAATCCGATAAAATGTTGTAACTGTGGAGGGGATCATACCGCAGCATATGCAGGATGTTTGGTGAAGAAAGAAGCGGCGGAAATTAAAAAACTGAAAACAGAGAAGAGAATGTCTTATGCAGAAGCAGTAAAGGAGGTGAAAAGTACAGGGATTAGTCAGAGAGCAAAAGTAGAAAAGAAGAATGAGGCAGATAAAAATCAAAACATTATCACGCTAGAAAAACTGATCCCGTTCCTGGCTTATATTATAAACTGTTCCGAACAGGCGAGAACTAAGACTGAAAAAATAAAAATTACAGTAAAAGCAGCAGCAAGATTCTTTAGTGTTAAAGATCTGTCATGGGAGAGAATTCAAGATGAGCTCAGACAAGGAGAGGGTCAGGAGAAAGTGAGGCAAATCAAATAGTTATATAATTCTAATATTGCAATGGAATGCTAGAAGTCTAATAGCTAATGGTCAGCAGTTTAAAGGTTTTATTAATAGATTGAATGAGAAACCAGATATTATATATGTATCCAAGAAACTTGGTTGAAACCAACGTTACAGTTTAACATTAATGGACATTAATGGATAGTACAATAGGAAGTGATCATTATGGATTAGTTTAACCCTAACCCTATTAATGGAAATGGAGGAGGATGTGCCATATTTATAAAAGAAACAATCAAATTTATCAAATTACAAAAACACGGAACTGGAGATTAATGGGGTTAAAGTGTGGACAAAGCATGGAAGTATAAAAATGATAAATTATTATAACCCGAAATACCCATGTCACCAAGATTATGCTTACTGGGGATCAAACAGTGATACCTAACACTTCAAACAAACTTCTAATATAGAAAACATGGTGGTACAGGTGGGGACTGTGACGGCTGCCAGAATTGTCCTCAGACAATGGAAATCACTGACTGCCCCAAATATCAAAGGTTGGTTGGGATTGATGCTTGAAATAGTGTCATATGAACGAATGCTGGCTAAGCTGAATGATGATTTAGAAAACTTTAAGAAATCCTGGAACAACTTTCTTTCTTGCAATGTCGGGTCAAGTAAACCCCTTTGAGAATCTGGTGTTGTGAAAATATTACTTCTTATAAACCTTTGGTTGGTAGGGTTGACTATGCTCATACCGAGGATGCCTTTATGTCAATTTTCCCTGAAAATTTTATTGATTTGATGTGTGCAGACCTGGATGCCTTTTTTTTGTTTGTTTGTTTGCCTTTTAAGTTCTCAATGTGGGGTTATGAGGTGGGATCGGGAAGGGTTGAATATTTGTATTTGTGTTCTGAAAAAATAATAAAAACTTTAATAATAAAAAAATTATTATAACCCTTGTAAGAAAATAGATAAATTAAAAATAGAAAACATTTCTCGGCATTGGGGAGAAAAGTTAATTTGGTGTGGGGACTTTAATGCACATAGCACTTTATGGGGTGAGAAAGATGATTATAATGGGGGATTTTAGAAGGAATTATTGAAGAAAAAGAATTGGTCGTGTTAAATAATGGGGAAGGAACTCGGTTGGACCTGATAAATGGTAAGGAATCTGCTATTGATATCACTCTGGTATCCCCATGTGTGGCAGATAGTTGTAATTGGAAAATATATAAAAATAGTACAATAGGAAGTGATCATTATCCAATATTTATTGAGGTTGAAATAGACATGGTAGAAGGACAGGTAAATAGTCAAGGGAGATGGAGGTTTAGAGACACTAATTGGGAAAAATATAAAGTTATGAGTGAAGATAGGTTGATAAGTATAGATATAAATAAACCAATAAATGATTTAAATCTAGAAGTCAGTAAGAGTATTTTTGATATGGCAAAAGAAGTAATACTAAAAAGTAAAGGGTTTAAGAAGAAGAAGATAGTTCCTTGGTGGAACCCAGAATGTTCGATGGCGGTTAAATTAAGGAATAAGGCTTTTAAAACACTTAAGAAAGCTATTTGTTTCCAAAATTTAATAAACTATAAGAGAAAACAAGCAGAAGTCAGAAGGAAGATAAGAAATGCAAAAAAGAGTTATTGGAGTAAGTATTGTGAATCGTTAGGAAAAACCACTGCGTTAGACAGAGTGTGGGACACAATCAAGAAAATATCAGGAAAATCAAAAGAACATGATTTTCCGATACTTAAAAGTAATGACAATATGATTATTGATAAAGATAAGTCTGAATTGTTAGTAAAAGTCTTAGCTAAAGTACATAGCAATGGAAATCTTAGTAATAAAGAGAAAGAAGGAAGGGAAATGACACTAAAAAGGTATAATGAAAGGATACATGAGGATAGAGAGGATAATGATACTATAAATATGAAATTTTCAATGATAGAATTAAATAAAGCATTAAAGAACACAAAAAATTCAACATCTGGGGAAGATCGGATTAATTATATTATGCTAAAAAATCTGAGTGAAAAGAGTAAAGTGATATTATTAGAATTATATAATAAAATATGGGAAGAAGGAGTTCTGCCGGATAAGTGGAAAGAATCAATTATCATTCCTATTTGTAAACCAGGTAAAGATCCGCAGCTAACTGAGAGTTATAGGCCAATAGCTTTAACATCTTGTATTGGAAAGTTAATGGAGAAGATGGTGAATAATAGATTAATTTATTTCTTAGAATCGAAAGGGAAATTAAAGTCATATCAATATGGGTTCAGGAAAGGAAGAAGTACAGCAGATCCCATGGTATATCTAGAACATGAGATTAGGAGAGCACAGGTGAATAAGGAGGTTTTAATGGCAGTGTTCCTGGATATTGAGAAAGCATATGATATGTTGTGGAAGGGAGGACGCTGATTAAAATTAGGCAAATAGGGTTAAGAGGTAAGATATATAAATGGATTAAAATTTTTTAACTGATAGAAGTATAAGAGTAAAAATAGATAACGAAGTAAGTTCAAAATATTTAACTGAAAATGGTACTCCTCAAGGAAGTATTATAAGTCCCATGTTATTACAATAATGATTAATGATATTTTTAGTAAAATCCAAAACGAGTTTGGAGTGACTATATGCAGATGATGGTCTAGTATGGAAGAGGGGGAAAAATATAAAGTTTATAAATAATAAAGTGCAAGAAGAGTTACATAGTGTAGAAGCTTGGGCTTTAGAATGGGGATTTAGAATTTCAATTTCAAATCCAAATTTGTAACTTTTACTACTAGGAGAATAAATACGGATGTAAGATTAAAACTATATGATAAGGATGTGGAACGGATAGATCAGATTAAATATTTAGGAGTATGGTTTGATAAAAAAACTTACATGGAAAATGCATGTTAGTAAAAATTGTGGAGAAAAGTAAAAGATTTTAAATATTATGAGATGTTTAAGAGGCAAAGATTGGGGCACTGGTAGGAAAGCTTTAAAAATAATATATATTGGACTTATTAGGTCAGAAATTGATTATGGTTTTTAACTACGTGTTTAGAATTTCTTAGAAGCACAGGTATTATGGAGAGGCTATAGAGAGTATACAGTTAGGGCCAGAAATATTTGGACAGTAACACAATATTTGTGAGTTGGGCTCTGCATGCCACCGCATGGATTTGAAATGAAACCTCTACAAACAGAATTCAAGTGCAGATTGTAACGTTTAATTTAAAGGGTGAACAAAAATATGTGATAGAAAATGTAGGAATTGTACACATTTGTTTACAAACACTCCACATTTTAGGAGCTCAAAAGTAATTGGACATATAAACATAACCCAAACAAAAAAGTTTTTCTCAATATTTTGTTGCGAATCCTTTGGAGGCAATCACTGCCTTAAGTCTGGAACCCATGGACATCACCAAACGCTGGGTTTCCTCCTTCTTAATGCTTTCCCAGGCCTTTACAGCCGCAGCCTTCAGGTCTTGCTTGTTAGTGGGTCTTTCCGTTGAAGTCTGGATTTGAGCAAGTGAAATGCATGCTCAATTGGGTTAAGATCTGGTGATTGACTTGGCCATTGCAGAATATTCCACCTTTTGCTCTCATGAACTCTGGGTAGCTTTGGCTGTATGCTTGGGGTCATTATCCATCTGTACTGTGAAGCGCCGTCCAATCAACTTTGCAGCATTTGGCTGAATCTGGGCTGACAGTATATCCCGGTACACTTCAGAATTCATCCGGCTACTCTTGTCTGCTGTTATGTCATCAATAAACACAAGTGACCCAGTGCCATTGAAAGCCATGCATGCCCATGCCATCACGTTGCCTCCACATGTTTTACAGAGGATGTGGTGTGCCTTGGATCATGTGCCGTTCCCTTTCTCTCCAAACTTTTTTCTTCCCATCATTCTGGTACAGGTTGATCTTTGTCTCATCTGTCCATAGAATACTTTTCCAGAACTGGGCTGGCTTCTTGAGGTGATTTTGGGCAAATTTAACTCTGGCCTGTCTATTTTGGAATTGATGAATGGTTTGCATCTACATGTGAACCCTTTGTATTTGCTTTCATGGAGTCTTCTCTTACTGTGACTTAGAGACAGATACACCTACTTCCCTGAGAGTGTTCTGGACCTCAGTTGATGTTGTGAACTGGTCCTTCTTCACCAAAGAAAGTATGCGGTGATCATCCACCACCGTTGTCTTCCGTGGACGCCCAGGCCTTTTTGAGTTCCCAAGCTCACCAGTCAATTCCTTTTTCCTCAGAATGTACCAGACTGTTGATTTTGCTACTCCAAGCATGTCTGCTATCTCTCTGATGGATCTTTTCCTTTTTTTCAGCCTCAGGATGTTCTGCTTCACCTCAATTGAGAGCTCCTTTGACCGCATGTTGTCTGGTCACAGCAACAGCTTCCAAATGCAAAACCACACCTGGAAACAACCCAGACCTTTTAACTACTTACTTGATTACAGGTTAACGAGGGAAAGGCCTTTTGAGTTACTTGCAGCCTTTGGAGTCCATTGTCCAATTACTTTTGGTCTCTTGAAAAAGAGGAGGCTCTGCATTACAGAGCTATGATTCCTAAACCCTTTCTCCTATTTGGATGTGGAAACTCTCATATTGCAGCTGGGAGTGTGCACTTTCAGCCCATATTATATATAAATTGTATTTCTGAACATATTTTGTCAACAGCTAAAATAACAAAACCTGTGTCACTGTCCAAATATTTCTGGCCCTAACTGTACATCTGGTCCATACTCCAGTCCAGAAGGTGGCGGTAATGCACCTAAAAGTTGTTTGCCAACCGCCATTAACAAGAAGAAGAAGAAGAATAAGAAGAGATTTTTTTTTTTTTACCAAAACATTTATTTACAATAATAAAAAAACAATTTTCTTTTTTTGTTGTTTTACAATAATCCTATGTCATACATTACAAAACAAATACATTATAATAAAACGTCAGTATAAATTAGTTCATTATTTTCTGAAATGATGCACAACACTTTGTCACATCCCCATAACTCTAAAAACCTTTGCACATTCCCAGTGGCTCTGTGGAAAGCAAACTCCAACTTCAGCCTCGCCTTGATGTTTACCTTCCACAGAGCCACAACATCAACTTGAGGTCCATCCTGCATCTTGTCTCTTCGAGTTATATATATAGCTAATTTGCCTCGGATAATAAATAATTTAAAAGCCTTGACTTAAAACTAGTCGCTTTACTATGACGTACTCCGTTAATAAATAGTGCATCGGTAAAAATCATTTTAAAAAGACTAAAAACAGTCGATAAAAACTAAAAAAGACTATCAAACGTGTGCAATCTATAAAAACATGAAAACACTCTGACAACCTACAAAATGGACACTCATTTATAAAACCAGGACTAACCACCAATAAAAACGCGTTGGTGGCTATAGCGCCATGGAGTATCCTCCACTGGAGGTCGCCAATCTTTTTTCTAATCGGCGGTTTGTGCATTGTCCTCCAGTGGATTGGTTGTCCTTTCAGTCTTTCAACCCACACGCTGACGTCCCTCTTTCGAAGCGTTCTCTTGTTTAGAAATTTCACACAGTTTTTATATAAAGTCTTTGGTGCCACTTTGCACAAATCCATTTCTGAGTCCATGGTCTTTAGCAGAGGACTGCTTGTTTTCTGGCTTTAGACATTATTTTCTTTAACCTAAAAATTTCTGTGTCTGTGAAACCTGAGTCCTCTTTATGTCTAATGTGATGCCTTGCGGAAAAATAGAAAAGTCTTAAATTTGGGAAATAGCTCTCAAGTTTTATCCTCTGAGACCTTTTGTTTGTTTTAAAAAGGTTCTAAATGTTTCAACCGGGTATCTGGGTTCTCTACTCGTCTGAGATACGGAAGCTTCACTGGTATCTGAGAAATAACTCTCTTCATCACTGCTGTCCGATACCTCTCTCTTCTCCACAACCGGCTTACTTTCCTTCTTACTGGCCTGCACAGCAGCCACCACATTTTTCCTCTTGCTGCGCCGTTTCACCGGGACACAAGCTTCCAGCTCCAGTTCCTCCTCCACCTCACCTGTTTCTCCCTCCACTCCAGCCACTATAAACGACTCCACACTGTCTTTTCTTTGTACCTGTTTCTCCCCTGAACCTCTCCCCCTCGCTCTGATCTCCACACACTCGATGCTCCTCATCACCCCTCACATCCTCCTGTTCTTTCTGCACACCATCACTCTCCTTCCCTACACTTCCACCCACACCACCATTCACCCCGTCACCACACACCACCGTGCTCTCATCCTCTCCTATACTCGCACCATTACCACCGTCCTCCACCGCCTCTTTAACAATGTTTCCTGTCACATCCTCCTCCACCACCGCTGGTTCCCCCGTAGCGGCAGCAGCAGCAGCAGCAGCAGCAGCAGCAGCAGCGGCAGCAGCGGCGGGTTCTCCCGCCGCAACATTAGCAGTGTCTCCCTCCACAACATCCTCCTCACCATTTGTTTTTTTACCCTGCTCAGCGGCAACGGGCTGCTGCTTTGCCGAGTCCGGCTTGGCCAGTTCTGCCTTATCAGGGCACATCTTTATGATGTGGCCCTCCTGCCCACAACCAAAACATTTCATCTGCCCTGATGTGGCAAACAAAACATAATCAAAATCATCTACTCTAACATGGAAGCGCAAATTCATTTCCTCATCCTTTCTGTTCAGTATCATAAATAACTGTCTACGGTGAGAACAACATGTTTCAATAGCGGTGATTTACACCCGGAAAGGACTTTTTCACCGGCGACACCACCTTTCCGTGTCTCGACAGTTCTTTAATCAAAAATTCATCACTGATGAAAGGAGGTACGTTTGACAACATTATCTTAGTGGATGGTAACGTGAGCGGTGAAACTTGTAAAAACAACCCATTCACCGAAACACCCTTTTCCACCACCTGCTGTGCATGTTCCACCTTCTCCACAAACAACACCACTGCCCCATTCATACGTGCAGCCGACTTTATATTCCCGTGCCCAATGATCTCACCCACCGCCAAACAAACTTCCTCCACGATGCACGGAGAACCAGCACCCACCAATGCTGCCGTCAGACGCCAGCAAGCCAGGCACGCCCAACGGCCACACCCCAAACAAACGAACAAAAACCCCTTAAAACGTGATAAAACTAAACACAAGAAAAAACAATTAAACAAGTAAACTAAACACCCAGAAAAACAGTAAGAAAAAGACAAAGAAAAGATATACAATCACTCGAACTTGACTGGTCCATGGTTGGCTGAGGGTCAGGAAGGAGAGGAGAGAAAAGAGAGAGACAGGAAGTGAAAGGGAGGAACCAGGTGACAGAGGGCAGTTGGAAAGTAGAGCTGGTCGAGGTCGGAGGAGACGGTTGGAGGAAGAAGGCTGAAAAACAAATTACAAATTGAAATTGTAAAAGGCGGATTGAGCATAAACTGGTATGTGAATGGTTCGGTTGGTAATGGAGTTAGGAGATGAGGAAGATATGGATTTTGATGGGTGGACGCCAGTGGGGAGAGGAAGAGGGAGAGGAAGAAACAAAATAGATGAAAGAAAAGAAATTGGTGAAAGTCAAGGAAGTAAACGAGAACTGGAAGAAAGTAGCTCAGAGGAAGAAAGGATAGTTAGGAGGAAAGGTGTGCGGGAGGAATTTAAAATAATATTAAAACTTAAAAATGAGGAAGGACAAGATAACATTCGCCCCATTGTGGTGTCAAGAGAGAATAAAAAAGAAAATTGGAGATGTTGAAATGGTAAAAATGTTGAGAGATGGGAATCTGTTGGTGGTTTGTAAAAACGAAGAACAAAAGAACAAGACTCTAAACGTGGAAATATTTGTAAAAAGAATGTGTTGGAGAAAAGAATCATTGGAGAAAATAAAAAAACTAGAGGAGTGATTTATGGGATCCCTCTAGATGAAGATCTTGATAAAATCAAGAAAAGTGTAGTTGGTGCAAAAGTGAATAACTTAAAGAGATTGTCCAAAACAATAAACCGGGAGAGAGTGGGGAGTCTGTCAATACTCATGGAATTCGAAGAGAAAGAATTACCACTAAACATCAAAATAGGTTATCTCAGTTTTCAGGTCAGGCCTTATATCCCTCCACCGCT
Organism: Poeciliopsis prolifica; assembly: GCF_027474105.1. NCBI lineage: Eukaryota > Metazoa > Chordata > Actinopteri > Cyprinodontiformes > Poeciliidae > Poeciliopsis > Poeciliopsis prolifica. Next base: position 78,432 of record NW_026562511.1, on the reverse strand, counting down.
TCGTTGCTTTAAATGTCAAAGATATGGACACATAGCAGCAGTTTGCAAAGGAAAGCAGAGATGTCCAAAATGGAGAAGATCACAAATTAGAAGAATATAAAGAAGAAGTACAAGAAAAATGTTGTAATTGTGGAGGGAATCATAGAGTTACATATGGAGATGTGAAGTCAGAAAAAGAAGTCACACAGATTAAAATGACTAAAAATATAAGCTATGCAGAGGCAGTTAAAATGTGAAAGAACAGAAAATAAGAGAGATTGAAAAAACGAGGCAAATTCCACTGCAAAGTGAGATACAGTCAGAGGAAAAGGTTGTGATATCAGTAGAAAAACTAATATTATTTATGGCATATGTTATCAACTGTACTGACCAAGCCAAGAATAAAACGGAGAAGATTAAATTATAGTGAGGGAGCGGAAAAGTTTTTGGGGTTTAAAGAGGGATCATGGGAGAACAAATAAAAAATTGGAGGTAGACAGGAAGCCAGGAACATCTGGTGGAAATAATTCATGTTTATTACAATGGAATGCAAGAAGTTTGATTGCTAACGGACAGGAACTTAAAAGGATATATTGATAGTCTTGAGGAAAAACCAGAAATTATTTATTCAGGAAACATGGCTAAAAGCAACGTTAGATTTTGTGATTAACGGATATGGTAGTGTAAGAGAGATAGGCAGGAGGGAGAGGAGGTGGATGTGGAATATTTGTAAAAAAAGGATACAATATCAGGTTTTAGGGAAAGGGAAGAACTAGATATATAATAATTGAAATTTGGGAACAAGGTGGTAAAGTTAAAATAATAAATTTTTATAATCCATGTAAATTAGTATCAATTGAAATAATGGATGAATTAACTGAATATTTGGAAGGAAAAGTAATTTGGTGTGGGGATTTTAATGCTAATAGTACATTATGGGGTAAATGTAACGATAGAAATGGGAAAATAATAAAATTAATAGAAAGTAAAAATCTTGTATGTATTAATGATGGGAGGGGAACTAGACTTAATGTAAGAACAGGAATGGAATCAGTTATTGATTTAACAATAGTTTCAAATGGTTTAGCGAGTATTTGTGAATGGATCATTGATAAAAATACAATAGGTAGTGATCATTATCCCATTACAATAAAAGTAGGATTAAATATAAATAATGAAAATATAAAGGTCAATAAAAAATGGGATTTTAATAAAGCAGATTGGATTAAATTCAGATTTTTAAGTCAAATAAAATTAGAAAAAGTGGATATGGAAATGAATATAGATGAAATAAATTTAAAAATTTGTGAGATAATCTTGGAAGCAGCAGATAAATCTATGAAGAAAATAGGGTGTAAAATTATAAGAAAATAGTACCATGGTGGACAAATGAATGTAAAGAAGCAATAAAAGTAAGAAACAAAGCATTTAAGGTATTAAGAGGTAATTCAAAATATGAGAATTTAATTGATTATAAAAGAAAGCAAGCAATAGTAAGGAGAATAATTAAGAATGCAAAAGAGAATATTGGAAAAATTTTGTAGCACAATAGGGAAGGAAACAAAAATAGAAAAAATTTGGAGAATGATTAGAAGAATGAATGGCATTAAAAGAGAATTTGAATATCCTATATTAAAAGTAGATAATATAAATATAATTAAAGATGAAGATAAAGCAGAAATATTGGCAAGAACATTCAGTAAAATCCACAGTTCAGATAATATTAGTGAGGAGGGAAGAAAAGGAAGAGAAAATACAAAAACTCAAATATAAAGATGTGTTGCAGAATGAAGAAGAAGCAAATAACTTGTTAAATGTTGAATTTACAAAAGCTGAATTGAACTCTTCATTTACAAAACTTAAAAATACAGCACCAGGTAAAGATAAAATATGGTATAGAATGATAAGTCAGCTCAGTGAAAAATCTAAAGAGATAATATTGAAATTATATAATAAAATTTGGGAGGAGGGGAAATTACCAATGGAATGGAAAGAATCAATTATAGTACCAATAGCTAAACCAGGGAAAGATAAATCAAAACCAGAAAATTATAGGCCAATAGCTTTAACATCAAACTTATGTAAAATAATAGAAAAAATGATTAACAATAGACTAGTATATTATTTAAATAGTAAGGGGTATATAGTAAATTATCAAAGTGGATTTCGAAAAGGGAGGAGAACTAATGATCCAACAATATGTCTAGAGCATGAAATTAGAAACAAGTAAATAAAGAAAATGTGGTGGCAATATTTTTTGATATAGAAAAAGCGTATGATATGATGTGGGTAGAGGGATTATTAATTAAATTATATAGGTTGGGCATTAAAGGAAAGATATTTCAATGGATTAAAGACTTTTTACTAAATAGGAAAATTCAAGTTAGAATCGGTGAAGTAACATCAGGAGTATATAGAGTAGAAAATGGAACACCACAGGGGAGTATAATAAGTCCCTTATTGTTCTCTATTATGATAAATGATATTTTTAAAGGTATTGATAAAGAAATGGGATGTTCACTCTTTGCGGATGATGGAGCGGTTTGGAAAAGAGGGAAAAATTTAGGTTTTATTGTTAAAAAATTACAAGATGTTATTAATGAGCTAGAGATGGGCATGGCAATGGGGATTTAAGTTTTCAGTTGAAAAAACAAAAGTAATGGTATTTACTAGGAAAAAAATAAACAGGGAAGTAAAATTAAAATTATATAGTCAAGAATTAGAGCAAGTAAAGTGTATAAAATTTTTAGGAGTATGGTTTGATGATAAACTAAAATGGAATGTACATATTCAGAAAGTTGTCGATAAAAGTAAGAAAATCTTAAATATTTTGAGATGCTTGGCTGGCAGTGATTGGGGAGCAGATAGACAATCTTTGAGACAGTTTTATACAGGTATGATAAGAGCTAACATAGATTTTGGTTGTATTGTTTACGGTTCAGCAGCGAAAGTACATTTGGTTAAATTAGATGTAATACAACATCAAGCATTAAGATTATGTTCTGGAGCATTTAAAACCACACCAAGAGCAGCAATGGAAGTAGAGATGGGAGAAATGCCATTAGATTTAAGAAGAATAAGATTGGAAATAAATTACTGGTTAAATTTACAAAGCAATAATTTTGATCATCCGGCTAGGGAAATTTTAAAACCATGTTGGGAAAAAGAAACAAAAGAAATGGGGAGTCTTGGATGGACAATTGAAAACAAAATAAAAGAATTTAACATGAGTAGTCTGGAAATTAGTCATACAACACCAACATCAGTAATACCACTATGGATTCTACCAGAAGCAACAGTAGATATGACAATAATGGAAAAGAAACAGGATAAATCTTTCATCATTGATAGTAGTTCAGTACAGGTGCATTTAAAGAATTATTATCATTATATTCAAATCTATACAGATGCATCAAAAATAACTGGAAAAGTAGGTATAGCGTTTGTAGAACCAGAATTCAATATAAGAATAGAAAAACAAATTACAGACGGATTATCAGTGTACACAGGAGAAATGATGGCAATTCTATTGTCTTTACAATGGGTAGAAGAGATAAAACCATTAAAAACAATAATCTGTTCAGATTCAAGATCTGCATTATTAAGTATTAAAAACAAGCAATCGGATAGTAGAATGGACATTTTATTAGAAATATTTCACACATTATATAGAATCAAAAATATGGGGTGATAGTTAATTTTGTTTGGGTTCCAGCACATATTGGAATAGAAGGAAATGAGAGGGCAGATAAATTAGCAAAAGGGGCAATTCAAAATCCAATTAGCATTAAAGTTAAAACAAGTAAAGCTGAAGGAAAGAGTATAGTTAAGGAAAAACTGACGGAAAAATGGCAGGAAAGGTGGGATGAAGAAATAACAGGAAGATGGTTTATAAGATTCAGAAGATGGTAGGAGAAAGAAGAAAGGGAAGAAGAAATAGAAAAAAGGAAAGAGTGATAACAAGGATAAGATTTGGGCATACAGGACTTAACTAATCACTTTTTAGAATTCAAAAGCATGCAACTGGTAAATGTGAGTATTGTGGAGAATGGGAAACAGTAGAACATGTTATTCTAGAATGTGATAAATATGAAAGAGAGAGGAGATATGAAGAAAGATTTTGAAAGTATTAAGGAAAAATTTAATTTAATAGATATTTTGAGGAAGAGTTTTGAGAGCAAACATATACAAATAGTTATTCGATTTTTAAAGAAAACTAAGATATTCAGTAGAATTTGATAGAGTAGACATAAGAGATAATGTATGGATGATAGTGATGAGTAGAATATAAATATGGATGTAAGTATGTATGTGTAGGTATAAATATAAATATGTTTTTTCTTTTTGTGTGTAGGTGTATGTATGAATATATATAGGTATATATATACAGAGAGAGCGTTAGACCAACACGAGCCACACTCCATACCAGTAAGTGGCGGTAATGCTACTCTGAGTTTGTTGCCAACCGCCAATAAACACAACAAGAAGAAGAAGAAGAAAGGGAGGAACCGCGCGAAAAGAAGAGAAACGTGGCAGAGTTTAGAGAACGTGTTTTATCCATGTTTAGACTTTCAGTTGGACAGTCGCTGAATGTATATTAACACTGTATTCTGTTTAGCCGCTGCTGTGACGGTTCCAGACCGGAGCTCACTGTATCGTAGGTGTAACGCTCGCTGCCGCATCGATGTTCACTAGCACAGTGAATAGCTATTGAGGACGGTAAGCTAACACAGCTAACGGACACTTTAACTAAGGTTTCCGTCGTGGAAGCTTTAGCCAAGCTGAGCCTGGAGCAGCGGGTGGTGGGTATGCTAGGAATCCGTGGCGGGACTGAAGGACTGGATCTGCGTTGGCCTCCTCTATCATTCCTGGACCCTGTGGACTGCCGGACTGGTTGGGGAGCGGAGGACATCTTGCTGGACTGGTTGGGGAGCGGAGGACATCTTGCCGGACTGGTTGGGGAGCGGAGGACATCTTGCCGGACTGGTTGGGGAGCGGAGGACATCTTGCCGGACTGGTTGGGGAGCGGAGGACATCTTGCCGGACTGGATCTGCGGACATCTTGGTGGCTGGAGCTGAGGACGGGTGAGGTGCCGAGGGGGTTTGGGTCTTCACCTGGACCGGGTGCCAAGGCTCAAGCTTCAACGACACATCAGGCCTGCAACGGGTTTTTGTTTGTTTGTTGGGACTACATCTAGTTATTTAATGCCGGCTTTAGCTGAACATTAAAGTGTGGGCCCACATTTATTATTATAGGGTGAAACTAAACAAAAGTTAAGTATTCGCATTTTGTGCATTTGTTAATGTGTTTAATGTTCAACTCTAATTCAAGTGTGTGTTTGATTTATTATAGAACTGTATTTGGAGTATATTATTCCTATTCAAGTCTATATTATTTAGTGAGAAGGAAAGGAAAGTACTAGTGTGTCATTACTCCAAGGTGAGTGAAACTCAACAAAAGGTTAAACATGAGAGTGTAATAGTCATTATTTGTAATTTAATGAGTTTAGTGAACTCAGGGGCCTTTACCTACGTTAGTATAAACTGGGCTACATTGGGAAATCGGCCAACGATCCTTAAACCAACCAGACCTAAAACTCACATCTCCTCTCGACCTCTGACCTCACTCTCTCTGACTCTGGTCGCTATGGTAACGGTTATATATCCCTTCAAAATAAGATGCAGATGCACTACAAAACCAACATTTTAACTCAGGATATCGACTGATGGACCCTGAGCTGTTTCTCCTGCTGGAGACGCTGAAGCGATGCTCAGGGAGACACTGGGTCTCCATGGTGATCTGGTCACCTGACCATGCAGAGCAGCTTGGACTGTGGGAATCAACCCACCGGGACAAACCCATCCTCCTGCCTCTCTGGGCCTGCAGACAAACTTTCCAAAGAATCTGATCTGGTTCTGTTCGTTTTGCTGCTTGTGGATCAATGTTGGCGCCAAAACGCCACCGAGAGAATCCAGTAAAGGATTTTCAAAATAAAAGATCCTCCAGACTCAGATAATACATAAGATGTAAAAATATTTTATTATTTTTGCGCGGCCCGGTACCAACTGGTCCACGGACCGCAGGTTGGAGGCCACTGGTCTAAAGATGAAGGAAAAAGCTAAAGGCCAAAAATCATCACAACACTTGAAGAATGAATCAAACAGTGAGGAAAATAGAGCCGAATCAGCATGAAGACATCTGGACTCACCGAGCCTTTCTGCAGTTCCTCACAACTGGAACCAGTCTCAGTCGTCCTGATTCTGATGTGTTGTACTTCTCCAGGTCCAACTCATCCAGAACCTCTGACATCTGCAGCATGAAGGACAGAGCTGAACACTGGATCATAGACAGATTCTTCTTCGATCTGTTTGCAGATTTCAGGAACTCTTGGATCTCCTGATCAACAGAGACGTCGTTCATCTCCATCAGACAGTGGAAGATGTTGACGTTTCTGTCAGGAGACGCCTTTATTCTTCCTGTCTTCAGGTTGTTGATGATTCTCTGGATGGTTTCTGGACTGTTCTCTGTCTGACCCAGAAGGCCTCCTAACAGTCTCTGGTTGGACTCCAGAATGAGGCCATGAAGGAAACGAACAAACAGGTCCAGGTGGCCATTTTTACTTCTCAGAGATTTCTCCATGGCTTTTTTCATGAAGTCCTCCAGAGATGTTTTACTGAATTTTTTTCCCAAGAACTTCTTCACTACCTCTGAGTTGCTGCTGGTGAAACAGTGGAACATGTAGACTGCAGCCAGAAACTCCTGAATGCTCAGATGAACAAAGCAGTAGACTGGTTTCTGGAAGATCAGATTCTCTCTTTTGAAGATCTCTGTACAAACTCCTGAGTACACTGAGGCCTCTGTGACATCCAGACCACACTGCTCCAGGTCTTCTTGGTAGAACATGATGTTTCCTTTCTCCAGATGTTCAAACGCCAGCCTCCCCAGCTTCAGAAGAACTTCCCTGTCAGCCTCCATCAGCTCCTGTGGACTTGTCTCATGTCCTCCATGGTACTTGTTGTTCTTCCTCTTTGTCTGGACCAGCAGGAAGTGTGAGTACATGTCAGTCATGGTCTTGGGCAGCTCTCCTCTCTGCTCTGAGGTCACCATGTTCTCCAGAACTGTAGCAGTGATCCAGCAGAAGACTGGGATTCCACACATGATGTGGAGGCTCCTGGAGGTCTTGATGTGGGAGATGATTCTGCTGGACAGCTCTTCATCACTGAACCTCTTCCTGAAGTACTCCTCCTTCTGGGTGTCGCTGAAGCCTCGTACCTCTGTCACCCTGGTAACACATGAAGGAGGGATCTGATTGGCCGCTGCAGGTCTGGAAGTTATCCAGATGAGAGCCGAGGGAAGCAGGTTCCCCTTGATGAGGTTTGTCAGCAGAACGTTGACTGATGATTTCTGTGTGACGTCAGAAACCAGCTGACTGCTGCTGAAGTCCAGTGAAAGTCTGCTTTCATCCAGGCCATCAAAGATGAAGAGGAGTTTGCAGCCAGCCAGCTGCTCTGCTGGGAGCTTCTGGAGTGTTGGATGGAAAACATGGAGCAGGGAGAGAAGACTGTGCTGCTGATCTCTGATCAAGTTCAGCTCCCTGAACGAAAGCAGAACCACCACACTGACATCTTGGTTCTCCAAGCCCTCTGCCCAGTCCAGAGTGAACTTCTGCACTGAGAAGGTTTTTCCAACACCAGCGACGCCGTTGGTCAGAACCACTCTGATGGCTCCATGTTGGTCAGGGAAGGTTTTAAAGATGTCATGGCACCTGATTGGAGAGTCATGGAGGTTCTGGATCTTGGCAGCTCTCTCCAGCTGCTTCACCTCATGCTGGGTATTAACCTCTTCACTTTGTCCCTCTGTGATGTAGAGATCAGTGTAGATCCTGTTGAGGAGGGTCCTACTTCCTGTTTCATCACTTCCTTCAGTCACACATTCACATCTCCTCCTCAGACTGATTTTATGTTCCTGAAGAACCTGCTGCAGAACAACATCTGCTGAAATAAAGAAGAAAAAAACAACTGAACTAAGAAAAACATGATTTATTGTGATTAAGTTGGATCCAAACCATGTTGAACATTGAGAGGTGTTATTATAATAAGGTCTCTGACTTCATAGGATGTGATGCTAAACAACTGGATCCATCAGATCGTTTAGCATCGGATCAATCTGATGGATTGCTAAACAGATCAAAATCTGCTCTCTATTCTATCGTCAGACAACAGATTTCGGTTTTGTGGGTTTTTTCCATTCACTGTCAGGATCTGATTCACAAATCAGATGAGATGAATAAATGGTGACAGAAACACAATAAATGCAGCAACTTTAAGTAACATCAACTCTTCTGCATCATGTCCTCATTTGATGTTTCTATCTGACTATGTGACTGATTTGGTCTTTTAGAAGTAGATTTTTTTAAGTATTACATTTCACATGTAAATATGTAGATTATAATCTGAGATTTATTATCAAAGTAGACTTATCAAAGTAGACTTATCAAAGTTTACTTTATAGTAAAGTGAAGTAGTTGTTGGGTTCCTGCTGGTGAAACAGTGGAACATGTAGACTGCAGCCAGAAACTCCTGAATGCTCAGATGAACAAAGCAGTAGACTGGTTTCTGGAAGATCAGATTCTCTCTTTTGAAGATCTCTGTACAAACTCCTGAGTACACTGAGGCCTCTGTGACATCCAGACCACACTGCTCCAGGTCTTCTTGGTAGAACATGATGTTTCCTTTCTCCAGATGAACACCTTTGATCCATTTACAGCTGGAACAGATTTACCTGGAATAATTGATCACTGAAAGACTTTAAAACCTTGAATTTCCAAATCCCAACTAAAGACGTTGAATTGGTTCAACAGACGACAGAAGGAAGCTCTGATTGGAGGAGTTCAGTCTCACCTGGAGCACAGCTGCTCTGATTGGCTGTCAGCAGTCCAGCTGCTGTTTTGGGTCTTTTTCCACACTGGGGGCAGGAGGAGGGTCCAGATGGAGCAGACTGGTCCCAGTAGGACCTGATGCAGTGTCTGCAGAACCAGTGTCCACAGCTGGTAGAGACCGGATCCATCAGAACCTCCTGACACAAAGCACAGCAGGACGGCTGCTCTTCCTCACCAACGCTGCTCCTCTTCCTCCCTCTGTGAAGACATTTCTTCATCACTGCAATAGTTCACTAACAACAGGCTTTGTAGTGAAGATGAAGATATTAGTGAAAGTCCAACACAACCAGTAAAATTATAGTAATTAGAGATATAATCAGTATTTATTATTTTGGGAATGAGACACAGCGCTGTCAATCATCCTCATGTAAAGGCAACCATTGATCCGCCTACATCAAAAGCCATGCTAACTAGCTTTAGCATTCATGAAAGGCTCTGCAGCATAGCAGAGGATAAGTAAAGGACTGCAAGAGCAGGATGAGCAGCGCCACACTGAGGGTGACTGACAGCTGTAAGACCCGCCTCCTGTCTCTGATTGGTTGTTTCTAGTTAACGCTGGGAGAAGGCAGAGACCGTCTTTTTCTATCACGTCGTCACAACAACATGAGTTTTATATGTAAAAAATTATTTATAAAAGTTAAATATCCTCCTGACAAAAGAAAAAAAGAGTCTTTCACTTTCTGTATTTATGTGATTTCCTATCTATTTAGGGCAAAATGAACATCTAAAAGCTGCAGGGGGTCTGGAGTTGCTCCCCCTAAACCAACATACAAGTTAATCCAGGCCCACCAAGCCCAGCTGTCTCTCTGCTCTGGCGGCGCGTTCACATGAAACGTGTTTCGGTTTACATTCAAAGTCCACTTGGAGCGTTTTGAGAGTCTGGTGCAGCGCGATCTGAACTGTGTGGAGGGTTTTTATAACATTACATAGACTTTGATTGTGAACCAGAAGCACCTGAGGCTAAAAACGTGTTTGGTGTGAACGCACCATGAGTCTGTCTCTTCCTCAGATTGTTCTGGATCTTGTTTTTCTCCTTCTGCTCCCAGAACACAGGCTGATACTCATCTGACAACTCCAGATCTGAATCTTGTATAGAATCCTTTCTGTTTCACTTCTCTCTCCTACAACAGTGTGGAGTCATTAAATACACTGAAATGGTCCTGGTCTCCATGACAGTTGACATTCATAATGTTGGACAAACAGGAGCTTCTGGACATTTGGACTCATCACAGAGATCTTCAGAACACCGCAGGATGCTACCTCAGAGGCCGAGAACAAAAACAAAGGTGGGGAAGGCGAGGAGGGCAACAAGCTAAGCTAAAACTTACCCACCACTGGCCTCACCAAGGTCCGGCCCGGTCACACAAAATGGACAAAATGTGTTTCTCCATCATCAATAACCGATGGATTATGAAGTCAAATGTCATAATTTTCACTGAAACATGGCTGAACAACAGCAGCTTGAACAATGCTAACGAGTTAGCAGGACGCTACACACACAGGATAGCAGAGGTCTCTGGTTTGTGCACAGACTCTGTTGCTACCGAGGGACACTGATCACCCAACGTGGCGTTTATAATGGTCAAATGCAGATGATTCTCTCCCTAGAGAAACTCTCTTCCATCATTCTCACTGCAGTGAACATCCCCCAGGATGCTAATGCTAAACTGGCTATGAAACAGCTTCATGCAGCCATTAGCAAACAGCTGACCAAACATCCTGAGGCTACATCTCCACCACCATTGACAGCGACACCCAGAAACAGATCATCATGGACCCCAACTAGAAGCCACCGATGTAGGAACGGCACAGAGAAAGGTCAAAGGTCACAAGTCTGCAGGCCCTGCAGACACCGAAACACTACTTCCTGCCACAGAAAACTACAGGAAGTGGTGTCATCACAGACTCCAGTCACCCAGCATAGAGACTCTCATGCCCTCTGGGAGGCGCTACAGACATCACCTAATACATGTGTTTGGCTTAGAATGCTAGCTAATGCTCTGGGCTTCGTTTAGCCTGCTAGCTAGTGCGCTGGGCATTACTTCTGCTAGCTAGTGCGCTAGACATTAGTTAGGCATATAGCTAGTGTGCTAATCTTTACTGGTTTTGTTCCATAATGCACTGGGCTTTACTGGGCTGCTAGCTAATACATGTGTTTGGCGTAGAATGCTAGCTAATGCTCTGGGCTTCGTTTAGCCTGCTAGCTAAATAGCTGGGCTTTACCGGGTTGCTAAGTGACATTCAGTGCCTGCTGACTTGTACGCTACATTCTGGAAGGATTGGAAACGGCTCATCTTAAAAACAACAAAAACTTTAACTTCCAGATGAAATGGGCTGGGTTGTGTTTTTAAGTGCCTGGGTTGTTTTTAATAGACGCAGAAACCCAAATGGAAATACATATTGTGATAAATATGAACTTTGCATAAAGTCCCGTTTAAAGGTGAATTCTCATCAGCAGCAGCCTGACACAGGACTACATGAAACGTGCTGTGCAACATTTCTCTGATTTATATTGATGTTTGACAGCATTTTCAGTTACGTTTTTGGGTTAATGCTAATATTTCTGGTTAACAGACATCTTACCTTGGGTCTGAGAATCCAGGAGGATTACTGAAGTAAAAAGGAAGATCTATGGATCGGTCACTCTTCATAGAAACGCCGCTGGGTGATGGAGAGGCTGCTCTGTTCTCCTCTGGATTCATCATCAGCTTCCTCTGCTGTGAAGCCCATCTGAGAGGGAACCAGAGACACTCAGTCACCATGGGATTCACTTCCAGTTCACCCAGTTGGCTGCTCTAGAAACTGGCCAGTAGGACAGGAAGACCATCATCTCCTGGTTGAATGAAACACGTCCTGCTGGTTCGTCACTGTCTGCAGAATCTCATCACTTCAATGTGTCCTTGATCTAAAGTTAACATCTGAATGGAAGCTGCTGGCGTCCAGAGAGCCAGGTGACCTCTGATGGACCAGGGTGACCTCTGATGGAACAGGGTGACCTCTGATGGAGCAGGGTGACCTCTGATGGAACAGGGTGACCTTTGATGGAGCAAGGCGACCTCTGATGGATCAGGGCGACCTCTGATGGAACAGGGTGACATGTGATGGATCCGGGTGACCTCTGATGGAACAGGGTGACCTCTGATGGATCAGGGTGACCTCTGATGGAGCAGAGTGACCTCTGATGGAGCAGGGCGACCTCTGATGGACCAGGGTGACCTCTGATGGATCAGGGCGACCTCTGATGGAACAGGGTGACCTCTGATGGAACAGAGTGACCTCTGATGGATCAGGGCGACCTCTGATGGAGCAGGGTGACCTCTGATGGACCAGGGTGACCTTTGATGGAGCAAGGCGACCTCTGATGGATCAGGGCGACCTCTGATGGATCAGGGCGACCTCTGATGGATCAGGGTGACCTCTGATGGAACAGGGTGACCTGTGATGGATCCGGGTGACCTCTGATGGAACAGGGTGACCTCTGATGGATCAGGGTGACCTCTGATGGAACAGAGTGACCTCTGATGGAGCAGGGCGACCTCTGATGGAACAGGGTGACCTTTGATGGATCAGGGTGACCTCTGATGGACCAGGGTGACCTCTGATGGATCAGGGCGACCTCTGATGGAACAGGGTGACCTCTGATGGAACAGAGTGACCTCTGATGGATCAGGGCGACCTCTGATGGAACAGGGTGACCTTTGATGGATCAGGGTGACCTCTGATGGACCAGGGTGACCTCTGATGGAACAGGGTGACCTCTGATGGATCAGGGTGACCTCTGATGGAACAGAGTGACCTCTGATGGAGCAGGGCGACCTCTGATGGAACAGGGTGACCTTTGATGGATCAGGGTGACCTCTGATGGACCAGGGTGACCTCTGATGGAACAGGGTGACCTCTGATGGATCAGGGTGACCTCTGATGTAAAAGGGTCACATGGGTCTGTGGCCTAGTCAAAACATGGTCATTACACTTTTTGCTAAAATAACTCTTATGTAATTAGTTTCCATTTGCTCACTTCTGCCCATTTTGAGCTGAAGATGTTTTAGGGTCTCTGTCACTTTAAATCCAAACTAGCTGCTTCTGGCCACGCCCCCAATGCAGCATGTACAGGGAAATGGCTGCAAACACATGTGCAAATGTACAAGAGTGCAAAGCAAAAGAAAAGCCTCCTGAACCACCAACAGGATGCAGCAAGTGGTTCCTGGATGGCAAGTCAAATAAAAGTCTTGTCTATTTCAGCAGCCATTGTACAGCAGAAAAACCAGCTGACAAAACATGCTGGACCTAAGCTTAGGCTGCTAGCTAGCGCGTTGGACATTGCTTATGTTGATAGCTAGATCATGGGCATTGCTTCGGTTGCTAGCTAGCGACTTGGACATTGCTTAAGTTGCTAGCTAGCGCTCTAGGCATTACTTTTGCTGCTAGCTAGTGCGCTGGGCAATGCTTAAGTTGCAAGCTAGCATGCTGGACATTAGTTAGGCATATAGCTAGTGTGCTAATCTTTACTGGTTTTGTTCCATAATGCACTGGGCTTTACTGGGCTGCTAGCTAATACATGTGTTTGGCGTAGAATGCTAGCTAATGCTCTGGGCTTCGTTTAGCCTGCTAGCTAAATAGCTGGGCTTTACCGGGTTGCTAAGTGACATTCAGTGCCTGCTGACTTGTACGCTACATTCTGGAAGGATTGGAAACGGCTCATCTTAAAAACAACAAAAACTTTAACTTCCAGATGAAATGGGCTGGGTTGTGTTTTTAAGTGCCTGGGTTGTTTTTAATAGACGCAGAAACCCAAATGGAAATACATATTGTGATAAATGTGAACTTTGCATAAAGTCCCGTTTAAAGGTGAATTCTCATCAGCAGCAGCCTGACACAGGACTACATGAAACGTGCTGTGCAACATTTCTCTGATTTATTGTTGGAGAAATTGTGATATTATTAATCAATTATTTGTTATTCTCATTGATCTTTATAATGTATCTTTAATTGATGCTTTCCTTAAAGTTAATCTCATTATAGAATTAAGAATGTTCCTTGTATTGTTGATTTACTCTGATTCTTTTCTCAGAAGGCCTCACTGACAGAGAGCAGAAACAAAATCTTCCTGCAGGTTTACCTCTTGGTGAAGAGCTCTGCTTCGGTTGAGTTGCTGGCCTCCAATAAAACCATCATTGCTAAGATCACTACATATTTTATTAATCTTTGTGCCTGGAAGGACATTATCTAGTACAGAATGATTGTGTGTTAGTTAGTGAATAACATTTGAAGCTGTTTGCCCCTCCCTTTAGAGCTACAGCGTCCTTGTGATTAGGGATCCTAGAAACAATAAAATAGAGGAGCAGACAAAATGTGCTTCAGAGCGGTAGGAGATTGTAACTGAAGCACATCTCTGTCCGTTCTCCTCGCCAGTGAAAAAGAATCTAACTCTTTTGTCTTTTCTGTCTTTGTTAATGTATGTTTAACAGGTGTTAACCCTAACATTTTTGGTCCTTCGAGCCGGAGGTCATATACTGGAAAGATTCCGGCAGGTGTGGCGGACCCCAGTAAGACCGTGCGCACGGCAAGAGAACCTGTTAAAGGACTGGGCTCGGCCTGCCTGCTGGGATCTGAAGGTTGACGACACTCCAGGGAAAGACAAGAGAGGGTGAGTGATTCTTCTTTAAAAAGTGGCGAATGACGTTTTAGAGAGTAAGTCATTCTTCTGTGTGAGAGAAGAGTGACTTCTTCTTTGACTGAAGGTTGTTGCGCGCACAAGTGAAAACCCTGTCAATTCTAGACTCTAACAGGTAAAAGTAATGCACAAAATCCGTGGATAGGCTAACGGAGCCTGGTGCTTCAAGGCTGGAGGCCTTGTCCTGTTCTGGGGAACCAACAATTGTACTATTGTGGGCAATGATAGCAGCCCAACTAATACTAGAAATGTTCTGGGTAATAGCAGCTCAAATAACTAATACCAGCACTGTTCTGGGTAATAACAGCAACTCAAATAACAATTGTACTATTGTGGGTAGTAATAGTAGCCCAACAAAATGCCTGCACTGTTTTGGGCAGTAACAGCAGCCCAATTACTAATTGTACTATTGTGAGCAGTAACAGCAGCTCAACTAATACCTGCAGGCTAAACGGATTGCGGAGTCCGGCGAAAACAGGCGCTTAAGTTCCGTATCAGTATGTAAGAGATAAAAAATAAAAGACAAAAAAAAAATAAAATAAACTAGAAAATAAGGGTTGGTAAACCTTACCTCGCTGGAGGTCTTGTAAAACCCTACTGGGACGAGGACTTGCAAACCTCACCTGGTTCGGGGTTTTGCAACCTCACGTGGTTTGAGATCTTACGAACCCCACCTGTTGTGGGAACGGGGCCCGACGAATACCCGTGGTTAAACGGACGGCGATAACAGGCGCTTCAAATCCGTGAAACAAAAAAAAAGTGTGTATGTGAGCGTGATTGGAGGTATAAATACCACTTGGTATTTTATCTCATGTAAAACAGTAGGATTGTGAGCAGCAAACCTCTTGTGGATGCACAGGCAAGAACTCTCCACTCGAAAGAGTTGAAGTGAGAGTTACCACAACAGGTTCTTTCAATTGCTGGCCTACTGAATCAGATCTCCAGTTTCTAGGACTCCCTAGGAGTCGGCAAAACTGGTCCAAATTTTTTTTTTAAAAAAGGGGAAATTAATAAGTAAAACTAAGCCAACAGACAGTCTAAAATCAAATAACTGGAAGGTTATTAAAGATCAGGATAAAATAAAACAAAAAAACAAATTCAAATAAAAATTGTACGAGGAAGGGTATGATGATGTACAATTAGTAGCGCAAAAAAGAGAAAGTGGGGAGAAAGAAATTACAAAAGAAAAGGAAAAGGTTCCAGGAGCCTTTTTCCAGGGTGAGGAACAAGTGTTTTATCAGGAGAGGAGAGGAAAAGAAGGCTTTAGGGGCAGAGGTCAGAACCTTAGAGGTTTAAAAGGGAGACGTGGGAGAGGAAACTACAGGCACAGTTACTCGGGGTGGTGTTGCGGGCAGGAAGGACATTTAGCCAGAAATTGCCCGAGAAAAAGAAAACAAAAAACACAGGACAGTCAGCATGATTAAGATCAGAGAAATTGGGGAGTGAAGAGGTCCAGTTAAATCTTCAGGATTTACTTTCTATGGACAGCATAAGACCTGAAATAACTCTCCTAATAAATGGCAAACCTGTAAATTTCCTCTGTGACACGGGTGCATGTAGAACAACACGTAGAGAAAACATTCTTGGGGTAAAAAAAAAAAATTTTGTGGTGAAAATGTCAAGATCAGCTACAGGAATAAAAGAAGGGGACTTCTTTGTTGTCCAGGGACAACAGGGAACTGTATTACTTTTATTCATTGGATGTGCCCAACAAACCCCACACAACACTGCACAAACACTTCTGGCAGAGGGGCATAAAGCCATTTCTGCCCTACAGGATCAAAAGTCTCCTGATGATTTGCATGTCACACTTTGGTTCAAAACAGTTCCTGGGCCTATGAAGCCAGACTCAACAAGGTCACCCCAGCCAAGATAACTGTGACCTATCTGTACACAGACACAAAACATGTGACTGATCCACACACATTGTTGAATTCTCTTAGATCAGATGCAAAAGTATTCACGGTTGTAGACATCAGTAAATGCCTTTTTCTCAATACCAGTAGAGAAAGAGAGCCAATTTTGGTTTGCTTTTACTTTTGAAGGGAAAAGATACACATACACCAGACTACTTCAAGGCTACTGTGAAAGCCCTACAATTCTCTTTCAAGTAATGAGTGCAAGTATGTCAACTTTTCAACCCCCAGGAGGGAGCCAAGTTTTGTTGTACATAGATGATGTTTTATTGGTTTCTCCAGAGAGGGAAACCTGTAAGCAAAACACTTTAGCGCTTCTGTAACATTTAGCTAAAGAGGTCATAAGGTTAACAAAATAAACTTTAACTGTGTAAACGACAAGTAAAATATTTGGGTCATAATTTGAGTGGAGGAGGACGAACCATAGCGGAGGATAGAAAAACGACAATTCTCCAAGCTCCCAAACCACAAACAAAAAAAAACAAATGATGTCCTTTTTGAGGTTGACTAACTATTGTTGAAACTGGGTGCCTAATTATGCAGAAATTGTGACAGCTCTGAATAAATTAATGTATAAAAAAGATCTTAAAAATGTCTTCTTTGTTGTGGGCGGATGAAGCAGAAGAAGCACTTTGCAAACTAAACAGGCCCTCGTGTCAAGCGCTGCGTTAGCGTTACCAGATTATCAATAAAAGAAAACCTTTTGTTCAGATGGTGGATTGTAAAGGTCATGTCATGACCTCGGTGCTAGTCTAACAGCATGGTGATAAAATGAGACCAATAGCATATTTTTCTTCAAAACTTGATAGTGTAGCGTGTGCCTTACCACATTGTGTGAGAGCTGTAGTTGCTGCTTCTATGGCAGTAGAAGTTAGAGCTCCTATAGTTCTTTTTCATCCATTAACATCAAAAGTAACACATGCAGAATTATTAAAAGAATTATTACAAGTCGTGCACCTACCAAAACAACTAGCAATCTGTAAATGTGCGGCTCACACTGCAGGGACAGATAAGGTGTCCCTAGGGAATGCTTTCGAAGACAAAATAATAATAAAAAAAAGCAGCTGAGGGAGAGATAAATGTATTACATGTGGACGTAAAAATTTAATTTATGAAAGAAACTTTAAGAGACATGCAACAATTAAGTCCTCAAAATGAAAAGGATTTATGGATAAAAAAATGGAGCAAAATTGGAAAATTATATGAAACTGAACCTATTTTACCAAGAAAAAGATGTGTATAAATGGGCTGCAATATTGAGCCATGGCGTTTCGCATGTCTCAACAGGGGGGATGTTAGGATACATCAACATTACACTACTTATGGATTTATTTCTTATTTAAAAAATTTCTGTAGGACCTGTTTGATATGTGCAAAACATAACTCTCAGGGCAATCTAAGATCACTTAGAGAAAAATTTCCTACTCTGCAATATCCATTTCAAGTAATGCATATGGACTTCATAGAATTGAATAAAAGTGAAGTATTGTTTAGAAATAATTGATGCTTTTCTAAATGGTTTGAACATTTCACTAAAAACCCAGATGCAGCAGAAAAGCCAACTTGGATACATTTAACACACTGCAAAAAGGAATTTAATTTCAAAAGTAATTGGGAAGCAAGCTCAAGACGCTCACCGACCTACAGGGCAAAGTCCAGGTTACAAAGGGGGTTAAACCAAATAGTTTTTCCGTCTCAAAACTGGTGAAGATTGTCCACAACCCTGTAGTGTCTTTAGGAGCAGAACGGACTTGCACATTAATGAAAATAACAAGTGAATATATCTTTGTTTTAATTTTGTGTTGTCATCTGGGAACAATTCACGTCACGAATAAAAATGTTTTCTTGTAGCACTGTTTACAGAATGAGGATGGGTATTCAGGTATGTTTTCCACCTAGTTCTGTTATCATTGTTTTAGTCTCCTGGGCAAGTATGACGTCGGCAAACTACAGAGATTAAACTTGATGTATGACAAATGAAGTTTTAACACTGGACTGTTCTCTCTGTGAACAATGAATTTAACCCTGTCTTTCGTGCGGATGTCTGGTGGTGGTGCAGTGGTGACAAAATTTTTAATAGATTACCTAGGAAGGTAACAGGGATGTCTGCATTAATTTCTTTATTATTGCCTGTTTCTGTTTATCCAATGACTGCTGATCATTTAATTCATGCTTTAACTGATGTTGTGCCTCAGCAGTGACGTCAGTTGCAGAAACGAGACCTGACCTGGAGGAACAATGATCCTACATACATCGATGCCATTGGTGTTCCCCGTGGTGTACCAGATGAGTATAAATTGGCCGACCAAATTGCAGCAGGATTTGAGTCCACAATTTGTTGGTGGTGTACATTAAACAAAAACGTTGACAGAATCAACTACATCCATTACAATGTACAAAAACTGGGCAACTGGACACAAGCAGGCTTCGAGGCGGTGCATGAGCAGCTGGCCGCTACATCACTGATGGCTTTCCAGAACCGTATTGCACTTGACATGGTGCTGGCTGAACGAGGGGGAGTGTGTGCAATCTTTGGTGAAGGATGCTGCACTTTTCTACCCAACAACACAGCGGCTGATGGCAGCCTGACGAAGGCCATTGAGGGGCTCCGTACCCTTAATGGTAAGCTGAAGGAGTTCTCTGGAGTGAATACTTCCAGGTGGGACGACTGGATGAATGTTTTTGGAAAGTACCGAACCCTTGTGTCCTCTGCTTTAGTGTCGATGGCAGTCTTTGCTGCCATTCTAACCTTGTGTGGATGCTGTTATATTCCTTGCCTGCGTTCTTTGTTTAATAGTCTCATCATTACAGCAATTTAGCCCATGGGGAACCAGATGATGCCGATGTATCCTTTACTAGTAAAAGATCCTGAGTCTGACAGAGAAAGCTCTGATGAGGACTCTTTTGATGTGTTTCCTGATTCTAAGTTTTGGACTGAGTATAAACCTTGAGTGTAAACATGTTTGCTTTCTTAAAAAATGAACTCCTAGTTGAAAATTGTTCGAAGTGGCTGTTTAGGAGAGATATGAGAATTAGAACAAATATTTGATAAACAGGGGGGAAATGTTGGAGAAATTGTGATATTATTAATCAATTATTTGTTATTCTCATTGATCTTTATAATGTATCTTTAATTGATGCTTTCCTTAAAGTTAATCTCATTATAGAATTAAGAATGTTTCTTGTATTGTTGATTTGCTCTGATTTCTTTCTCAGAAGGCCTCACTGACAGAGAGCAGAGACAACAATCTTCCTGCAGGTTTACCTCTTGGTGAAGAGCTCTGCTTCGGTTGAGTTGCTGGCCTCCAATAAAACCATCATTGCTAAGATCACTACATATTTTATTAATCTTTGTGCCTGGAAGGACATTATCTAGTACAGAATGATTGTGTGTTATTTAGTGAATAACATTTGACGCTGTAGCTGTTTGCCCCCTCCCTCTAGAGCTACAGCGTCCTTGTGATTAGGGATCCTAGAAACAATAAAATAGAGGAGCAGACAAAATGTGCTTCAGAGCGGCAGGAGATTGTAACTGAAGCACATCTCTGTCCGTTCTCCTCGCGAGTGAAAAAGAATCTAACTCTTTTGTCTTTTCTGTCTTTGTTAATGTATGTTTAACAGGTGTTAACCCTAACATTTATATTGATGTTTGACAGCATTTTCAGTTACGTTTTTGGGTTAATGCTAATATTTCTGGTTAACAGACGTCTTACCTTGGGTCTGAGAATCCAGGAGGATTACTGAAGTAAAAAGGAAGATCTATGGATCGGTCACTCTTCATAGAAACGCCGCTGGGTGATGGAGAGGCTGCTCTGTTCTCCTCTGGATTCACCATCAGCTTCCTCTGCTGTGAAGCCCATCTGAGAGGGAACCAGAGACACTCAGTCACCATGGGATTCACTTCCAGTTCACCCAGTTGGCTGCTCTAGAAACTGGCCAGTAGGACAGGAAGACCATCATCTCCTGGTTGAATGAAACACGTCCTGCTGGTTCCTCACTGTCTGCAGAATCTCATCACTTCAATGTGTCCTTGATCTAAAGTTAACATCTGATTGGAAGCTGCTGGCGTCCAGAGAGCCAGGTGACCTCTGATGGACCAGGGTGACCTCTGATGGACCAGGGTGACCTCTGATGGAACAGGGTAACCTCTGATGGAGCAGGGTGACCTTTGATGGAACTGGGTGACCTCTGATGGAACAGGGTGACCTCTGATGGATCAGGGCGACCTTTGATGGACCAGGGTGAACTCTGATGGACCAGGGTGACCTCTGATGGAGCAGGGTGACCTCTGATGGAACAGAGTGACCTCTGATGGAGCAGGGTGACCTCTGATGGAACAGAGTGACCTCTGATGGAGCAGGGCGACCTCTGATGGAACAGGGTGACCTTTGATGGATCAGGGTGACCTCTGATGGAACAGGGTGACCTCTGATGGAACAGAGTGACCTCTGATGGATCAGGGTGACCTCTGATGGAACAGAGTGACCTCTGATGGATCAGGGTGACCTCTGATGGAGCAGGGTGACCTCTGATGGAACAGGGTGACCTCTGATGGAGCAGGGTGACCTCTGATGGAACAGGGTAACCTCTGATGGAGCAGGGCGACCTCTGATAGACCAGGGTGACCTCTGATGGATCAGGGTGACCTCTGATGGATCAGGGTGACCTCTGAAGGAACAGGGTGACCTCTGATGGAACAGGGTGACCTCTGATGGACCAGGGTGACCTCTGATGGATCAGGGTGACCTCTGATGGATCAGGGTGACCTCTGATGGAGCAGGGCAACCTCTGATAGACCAGGGTGACCTCTGATGGAACAGGGTAACCTCTGATGGATCAGGGTGACCTCTGATGGAACAGGGTGACCTCTGATGTATCAGGGCGACATCTGATGGATCAGGGCGACCTCTGATGGAACAGGGTGACCTCTGATGGACCAGGGTGACCTCTGATGGAACAGGGTGACCTCTGATGGATCAGAGTGACCTCTGATGGATCAGAGTGACCTCTGATGGATCAGGGTGACCTCTGATGGAACAGAGTGACCTCTGATGGAGCAGGGCAACCTCTGATGGAACAGGGTGACCTCTGATGGATCAGGGTGACCTCTGATGGAACAGGGTGACCTCTGATGTATCAGGGCGACATCTGATGGATCAGGGTGACCTCTGATGGAACAGGGTGACCTCTGATGGACCAGGGTGACCTCTGATGGAACAGGGTGACCTCTGATGGATCAGAGTGACCTCTGATGGATCAGAGTGACCTCTGATGGACCAGGGTGACCTCTGATGGAGCAGGGTGACCTCTGATGGAACAAGGTGACCTCTGATGGACCAGGGCGACCTCTGATAGACCAGGGTGACCTCTGATGGACCAGGGTGACCTCTGATGGAGCAGGGTGACCTCTGATGGAACAGGGTGACCTCTGATGGACCAGGGCGACCTCTGATAGACCAGGGTGACCTCTGATGGACCAGGGTGACCTCTGATGGACCAGGGTGACCTCTGATGGAACAAGGTGACCTCTGATGGAGCAGGGTGACCTCTGATGGAACAGGGTGACCTCTGATGGAGCAGGGCGACCTCTGATAGACCAGGGTGACCTCTGAAGGAACAGGGTGACCTCTGATGGAACAGGGTGACCTCTGATGGAACAGAGTGACCTCTGATGGAGCAGGGTGACCTCTGAAGGAACAGGGTGACCTTTGATGGAACAGGGTGACCTCTGATGGATCAGGGTGACCTTTGATGGAACAGGGTGACCTCTGATGGATCAGGGTGACCTCTGATGGAGCAGGGCGACCTCTGATGGATCAGGGTAACCTCTGATGGAGCAGGGCGACCTCTGATAGACCAGGGTGACCTCTGATGGATCAGGGTGACCTCTGATGGAACAGGGTGACCTCTGATGGACCAGGGTGACCTCTGATGGATCAGGGTGACCTCTGATGGATCAGGGTGACCTCTGATGGAGCAGGGTGACCTCTGATGGTACTGGGTGACCTCTGATGGATCAGGGTGACCTCTGATGGAACAGGGTGACCTCTGATGTATCAGGGCGACATCTGATGGATCAGGGCGACCTCTGATGGAACAGGGTGACCTCTGATGGACCAGGGTGACCTCTGATGGAACAGGGTGACCTCTGATGGATCAGAGTGACCTCTGATGGACCAGGGTGACCTCTGATGGAACAGGGTAACCTCTGATGGATCAGGGTGACCTCTGATGGAACAGGGTGACCTCTGATGGACCAGGGTGACCTCTGATGGATCAGGGTGACCTCTGATGGATCAGGGTGACCTCTGATGGAGCAGGGTGACCTCTGATGGTACTGGGTGACCTCTGATGGATCAGGGTGACCTCTGATGGAACAGGGTGACCTCTGATGTATCAGGGCGACATCTGATGGATCAGGGCGACCTCTGATGGAACAGGGTGACCTCTGATGGACCAGGGTGACCTCTGATGGAACAGGGTGACCTCTGATGGATCAGAGTGACCTCTGATGGACCAGGGTGACCTCTGATGGAACAGGGCAACCTCTGATGGACCAGGGTGACCTCTGATGGAACAGGGTGACCTCTGATGGAGCAGGGTGACCTCTGATGGAACAGGGTGACCTCTGATGGACCAGGGCGACCTCTGATAGACCAGGGTGACCTCTGATGGACCAGGGTGACCTCTGATGGACCAGGGTGACCTTTGATGGACCAGGGTGACCTTTGATGGAGCAGGGTGACCTGTGATGGAGCAGGGTGACCTCTGATGGAACAGGGTGACCTCTGATGGACCAGGGTGACCTCTGATGGAGCAGGGTGACCTCTGATGGAACAGGGTGACCTCTGATGGACCAGGGTGACCTCTGATGGACCAGGGTGACCTCTGATGGAACAAGGTGACCTCTGATGGAGCAGGGTGACCTCTGATGGAACAGGGTGACCTCTGATGGAGCAGGGCGACCTCTGATAGACCAGGGTGACCTCTGAAGGAACAGGGTGACCTCTGATGGAACAGGGTGACCTCTGATGGAACAGAGTGACCTCTGATGGAGCAGGGCGACCTCTGATGGAACAGGGTGACCTCTGAAGGAACAGGGTGACCTTTGATGGAACAGGGTGACCTCTGATGGATCAGGGTGACCTCTGATGGAGCAGGGCGACCTCTGATGGATCAGGGTGACCTCTGATGGACCAGGGTGACCTCTGATGGAACAGGGTGACCTTTGATGGAACAGGGTGACCTCTGATGGATCAGGGTGACCTCTGATGGAACTGGGTGACCTCTGATGGAACTGGGTGACCTCTGATGGATCAGGGTGACCTCCAATGGATCAGGGTGACCTCTGATAGACCTGGGTGACCTCTGATGGATCAAGGTGACCTCTGATGGATCAGGGTGACCTCTGATGTAAAAGGGTCAGATGGGTCTGTGGCCTAGTCAAAACATGGTCATTACACTTTTTGCTAAAATAACTCTTATGTAATTAGTTTCCATTTGCTCACTTCTGCCCATTTTGAGCTGAAGATGTTTTAGGCTCTCTGTCACTTTAAATCCAAACTAGCTGCTTCTGGCCACGCCCCCAATGCAGCATG
Source organism: Poeciliopsis prolifica (assembly GCF_027474105.1). Taxonomy (NCBI): domain Eukaryota; kingdom Metazoa; phylum Chordata; class Actinopteri; order Cyprinodontiformes; family Poeciliidae; genus Poeciliopsis; species Poeciliopsis prolifica. Next base: position 54,326 of record NW_026562511.1, on the reverse strand, counting down.
TACAGGGAAATGGCTGCAAACACATGTGCAAATGTACAAGAGTGCAAAGCAAAAGAAAAGCCTCCTGAACCACCAACAGGATGCAGCAAGTGGTTCCTGGATGGCAAGTCAAATAAAAGTCTTGTCTATTTCAGCAGCCATTGTACAGCAGAAAAACCAGCTGACAAAACATGCTGGACCTAAGCTTAGGCTGCTAGCTAGCGCGTTGGACATTGCTTATGTTGATAGCTAGATCATGGGCATTGCTTCGGTTGCTAGCTAGCGACTTGGACATTGCTTAAGTTGCTAGCTAGCGCTCTAGGCATTACTTTTGCTGCTAGCTAGTGCGCTGGGCAATGCTTAAGTTGCAAGCTAGCATGCTGGACATTAGTTAGGCATATAGCTAGTGTGCTAATCTTTACTGGTTTTGTTCCATAATGCACTGGGCTTTACTGGGCTGCTAGCTAATACATGTGTTTGGCGTAGAATGCTAGCTAATGCTCTGGGCTTCGTTTAGCCTGCTAGCTAAATAGCTGGGCTTTACCGGGTTGCTAAGTGACATTCAGTGCCTGCTGACTTGTACGCTACATTCTGGAAGGATTGGAAACGGCTCATCTTAAAAACAACAAAAACTTTAACTTCCAGATGAAATGGGCTGGGTTGTGTTTTTAAGTGCCTGGGTTGTTTTTAATAGACGCAGAAACCCAAATGGAAATACATATTGTGATAAATGTGAACTTTGCATAAAGTCCCGTTTAAAGGTGAATTCTCATCAGCTGCAGCCTGACACAGGACTACATGAAACATGCTGTGCAACATTTCTCTGATTTATATTGATGTTTGACAGCATTTTCAGTTACGTTTTTGGGTAAATGCTAATATTTCTGGTTAACAGACATCTTACCTTGGGTCTGACAATCCAGGAGGATTACTGAAGTAAAAAGGAAGATCTATGGATCGGTCACTCTTCATAGAAACGCCGCTGGGTGATGGAGAGGCTGCTCTGTTCTCCTCTGGATTCATCATCAGCTTCCTCTGCTGTGAAGCCCATCTGAGAGGGAACCAGAGACACTCAGTCACCATGGGATTCACTTCCAGTTCACCCAGTTGGCTGCTCTAGAAACTGGCCAGTAGGACAGGAAGACCATCATCTCCTGGTTGAATGAAACACGTCCTGCTGGTTCCTCACTGTCTGCAGAATCTCATCACTTCAATGTGTCCTTGATCTAAAGTTAACATCTGATTGGAAGCTGCTGGCGTCCAGAGAGCCAGGTGACCTCTGATGGACCAGGGTGACCTCTGATGGATCAGGGTGACCTCTGATGGACCAGGGTGAACTCTGATGGACCAGGGTGACCTCTGATGGAGCAGGGTGACCTCTGATGGAACAGAGTGACCTCTGATGGAGCAGGGTGACCTCTGATGGATCAGGGTGACCTCTGAAGGAACAGGGTGACCTCTGATGGAACAGGGTGACCTCTGATGGATCAGTGTGACCTCTGATGGAACAGGGTGACCTTTGATGGAACAGGGTGACCTCTGATGGATCAGGGTGACCTCTGATGGAGCAGGGCGACCTCTGATGGAACAGGGTGACCTCTGATGGATCAGGGTGACCTCTGATGGACCAGGGTGACCTCTGATGGATCAGGGTGACCTCTGATGGAACACGGTGACCTCTGATGGAGCAGGGCGACCTCTGATGGAACAGGGTGACCTCTGATGGATCAGGGTGACCTCTGATGGAACACGGTGACCTCTGATGGAGCAGGGCGACATCTGATGGAACAGGGTGACCTTTGATGGATCAGGGTGACCTCTGATGGAACAGGGTGACCTCTGATGTAAAAGGGTCAGATGGGTCTGTGGCCTAGTCAAAACATGGTCATTACACTTTTTGCTAAAATAACTCTTATGTAATTAGTTTCCATTTGCTCACTTCTGCCCATTTTGAGCTGAAGATGTTTTAGGGTCTCTGTCACTTTAAATCCAAACTAGCTGCTTCTGGCCACGCCCCCAATGCAGCATGTACAGGGAAATGGCTGCAAACACATGTGCAAATGTACAAGAGTGCAAAGCAAAAGAAAAGCCTCCTGAACCACCAACAGGATGCAGCAAGTGGTTCCTGGATGGCAAGTCAAATAAAAGTCTTGTCTATTTCAGCAGCCATTGTACAGCAGAAAAACCAGCTGACAAAACATGCTGGACCTAAGCTTAGGCTGCTAGCTAGCGCGTTGGACATTGCTTATGTTGATAGCTAGATCATGGGCATTGCTTCGGTTGCTAGCTAGCGACTTGGACATTGCTTAAGTTGCTAGCTAGCGCTCTAGGCATTACTTTTGCTGCTAGCTAGTGCGCTGGGCAATGCTTAAGTTGCAAGCTAGCATGCTGGACATTAGTTAGGCATATAGCTAGTGTGCTAATCTTTACTGGTTTTGTTCCATAATGCACTGGGCTTTACTGGGCTGCTAGCTAATACATGTGTTTGGCGTAGAATGCTAGCTAATGCTCTGGGCTTCGTTTAGCCTGCTAGCTAAATAGCTGGGCTTTACCGGGTTGCTAAGTGACATTCAGTGCCTGCTGACTTGTACGCTACATTCTGGAAGGATTGGAAACGGCTCATCTTAAAAACAACAAAAACTTTAACTTCCAGATGAAATGGGCTGGGTTGTGTTTTTAAGTGCCTGGGTTGTTTTTAATAGACGCAGAAACCCAAATGGAAATACATATTGTGATAAATGTGAACTTTGCATAAAGTCCCGTTTAAAGGTGAATTCTCAGCAGCAGCCTGACACAGGACTACATGAAACATGCAGTGCAACATTTCTCTGATTTATATTGATGTTTGACAGCATTTTCAGTTACGTTTTTGGGTTAATGCTAATATTTCTGGTTAACAGACGTCTTACCTTGGGTCTGAGAATCCAGGAGGATTACTGAAGTAAAAAGGAAGATCTATGGATCGGTCACTCTTCATAGAAACGCCGCTGGGTGATGGAGAGGCTGCTCTGTTCTCCTCTGGATTCATCATCAGCTTCCTCTGCTGTGAAGCCCATCTGAGAGGGAACCAGAGACACTCAGTCACCATGGGATTCACTTCCAGTTCACCCAGTTGGCTGCTCTAGAAACTGGCCAGTAGGACAGGAAGACCATCATCTCCTGGTTGAATGAAACACGTCCTGCTGGTTCCTCACTGTCTGCAGAATCTCATCACTTCAATGTGTCCTTGATCTAAAGTTAACATCTGATTGGAAGCTGCTGGCGTCCAGAGAGCCAGGTGACCTCTGATGGACCAGGGTGACCTCTGATGGAACAAGGTGACCTCTGATGGAGCAGGGTGACCTCTGATGGAACAGGGTGACCTCTGATGGAGCAGGGCGACCTCTGATAGACCAGGGTGACCTCTGATGGATCAGGGTGACCTCTGAAGGAACAGGGTGACCTCTGATGGAACAGGGTGACCTCTGATGGATCAGTGTGACCTCTGATGGAACAGGGTGACCTTTGATGGAACAGGGTGACCTCTGATGGATCAGGGTGACCTCTGATGGAGCAGGGCGACCTCTGATGGAACAGGGTGACCTCTGATGGATCAGGGTGACCTCTGATGGACCAGGGTGACCTCTGATGGAACAAGGTGACCTCTGATGGAGCAGGGTGACCTCTGATGGAACAAGGTGACCTCTGATGGATCAGGGTGACCTCTGAAGGAACAGGGTGACCTCTGATGGAACAGGGTGACCTCTGATGGATCAGTGTGACCTCTGATGGAACAGGGTGACCTTTGATGGAACAGGGTGACCTCTGATGGATCAGGGTGACCTCTGATGGAGCAGGGCGACCTCTGATGGAACAGGGTGACCTCTGATGGATCAGGGTGACCTCTGATGGACCAGGGTGACCTCTGATGGAACAGGGTGACCTCTGATGAAGCAGGGCGACTCTGATAGACAAGGGTGACCTCTGATGGACCAGGGTGACCTCTGATGGACCAGGGCAACCTCTGATGGACCAGGGTGACCTCTAATGGAACTGGGTGACCTCTGATGGACCAGGGCGACCTCTGATGGACCAGGGTGACCTCTGATGGAACAAGGTGACCTCTGATGGTACTGGGTGACCTCTGATACTACAGGGTGATCTCTGATGGAACAGGGTGACCTCTGATGCTACTGGGTGACCTCCGATGGATCAAGGTGACCTCTGATGGAACTGGGTGACCTCTGATGGAACAGGGTGACCTCTGATGGATCAGGGTGACCTCTGATGGAACTGGGTGACCTCTGATGGAACTGGGTGACCTCTGATGGAACTGGGTGACCTCTGATGGATCAGGGTGACCTCCAATGGATCAGGATGACCTCTGATAGACCTGGGTGACCTCTGATGGATCAAGGTGACCTCTGATGGATCAGGGTGACCTCTGATGGAACTGGGTGACCTCTGATGGAACTGGGTGACCTCTGATGGAACTGGGTGACCTCTGATGGATCAGGGTGACCTCCAATGGATCAGGGTGACCTCTGATAGACCTGGGTGACCTCTGATGGATCAAGGTGACCTCTGATGGATCAGGGTGACCTCTGATGTAAAAGGGTCAGATGGGTCTGTGGCCTAGTCAAAACATGGTCATTACACTTTTTGCTAAAATAACTCTTATGTAATTAGTTTCCATTTGCTCACTTCTGCCCATTTTGAGCTGAAGATGTTTTAGGGTCTCTGTCACTTTAAATCCAAACTAGCTGCTTCTGGCCACGCCCCCAATGCAGCATGTACAGGGAAATGGCTGCAAACACATGTGCAAATGTACAAGAGTGCAAAGCAAAAGAAAAGCCTCCTGAACCACCAACAGGATGCAGCAAGTGGTTCCTGGATGGCAAGTCAAATAAAAGTCTTGTCTATTTCAGCAGCCATTGTACAGCAGAAAAACCAGCTGACAAAACATGCTGGACCTAAGCTTAGGCTGCTAGCTAGCGCGTTGGACATTGCTTATGTTGATAGCTAGATCATGGGCATTGCTTCGGTTGCTAGCTAGCGACTTGGACATTGCTTAAGTTGCTAGCTAGCGCTCTAGGCATTACTTTTGCTGCTAGCTAGTGCGCTGGGCAATGCTTAAGTTGCAAGCTAGCATGCTGGACATTAGTTAGGCATATAGCTAGTGTGCTAATCTTTACTGGTTTTGTTCCATAATGCACTGGGCTTTACTGGGCTGCTAGCTAATACATGTGTTTGGCGTAGAATGCTAGCTAATGCTCTGGGCTTCGTTTAGCCTGCTAGCTAAATAGCTGGGCTTTACCGGGTTGCTAAGTGACATTCAGTGCCTGCTGACTTGTACGCTACATTCTGGAAGGATTGGAAACGGCTCATCTTAAAAACAACAAAAACTTTAACTTCCAGATGAAATGGGCTGGGTTGTGTTTTTAAGTGCCTGGGTTGTTTTTAATAGACGCAGAAACCCAAATGGAAATACATATTGTGATAAATGTGAACTTTGCATAAAGTCCCGTTTAAAGGTGAATTCTCAGCAGCAGCCTGACACAGGACTACATGAAACGTGCTGTGCAACATTTCTCTGATTTATATTGATGTTTGACAGCATTTTCAGTTACGTTTTTGGGTAAATGCTAATATTTCTGGTTAACAGACATCTTACCTTGGGTCTGAGAATCCAGGAGGATTACTGAAGTAAAAGGAAGATCTATGGATCGGTCACTCTTCATAGAAACGCCGCTGGGTGATGGAGAGGCTGCTCTGTTCTCCTCTGGATTCATCATCAGCTTCCTCTGCTGTGAAGCCCATCTGAGAGGGAACCAGAGACACTCAGTCACCATGGGATTCACTTCCAGTTCACCCAGTTGGCTGCTCTAGAAACTGGCCAGTAGGACAGGAAGACCATCATCTCCTGGTTGAATGAAACACGTCCTGCTGGTTCCTCACTGTCTGCAGAATCTCATCACTTCAATGTGTCCTTGATCTAAAGTTAACATCTGATTGGAAGCTGCTGGCGTCCAGAGAGCCAGGTGACCTCTGATGGACCAGGGTGACCTCTGATGGACCAGGGTGACCTCTGATGGAACAGGGTAACCTCTGATGGAGCAGGGTGACCTTTGATGGAACTGGGTGACCTCTGATGGAACAGGGTGACCTCTGATGGATCAGGGCGACCTTTGATGGACCAGGGTGAACTCTGATGGACCAGGGTGACCTCTGATGGAGCAGGGTGACCTCTGATGGAACAGAGTGACCTCTGATGGAGCAGGGTGACCTCTGATGGAACAGAGTGACCTCTGATGGAGCAGGGCGACCTCTGATGGAACAGGGTGACCTTTGATGGATCAGGGTGACCTCTGATGGAACAGGGTGACCTCTGATGGAACAGAGTGACCTCTGATGGATCAGGGTGACCTCTGATGGAACAGAGTGACCTCTGATGGATCAGGGTGACCTCTGATGGAGCAGGGTGACCTCTGATGGAACAGGGTGACCTCTGATGGAGCAGGGTGACCTCTGATGGAACAGGGTAACCTCTGATGGAGCAGGGCGACCTCTGATAGACCAGGGTGACCTCTGATGGATCAGGGTGACCTCTGATGGATCAGGGTGACCTCTGAAGGAACAGGGTGACCTCTGATGGAACAGGGTGACCTCTGATGGACCAGGGTGACCTCTGATGGATCAGGGTGACCTCTGATGGATCAGGGTGACCTCTGATGGAGCAGGGCAACCTCTGATAGACCAGGGTGACCTCTGATGGAACAGGGTAACCTCTGATGGATCAGGGTGACCTCTGATGGAACAGGGTGACCTCTGATGTATCAGGGCGACATCTGATGGATCAGGGCGACCTCTGATGGAACAGGGTGACCTCTGATGGACCAGGGTGACCTCTGATGGAACAGGGTGACCTCTGATGGATCAGAGTGACCTCTGATGGATCAGAGTGACCTCTGATGGATCAGGGTGACCTCTGATGGAACAGAGTGACCTCTGATGGAGCAGGGCAACCTCTGATGGAACAGGGTGACCTCTGATGGATCAGGGTGACCTCTGATGGAACAGGGTGACCTCTGATGTATCAGGGCGACATCTGATGGATCAGGGTGACCTCTGATGGAACAGGGTGACCTCTGATGGACCAGGGTGACCTCTGATGGAACAGGGTGACCTCTGATGGATCAGAGTGACCTCTGATGGATCAGAGTGACCTCTGATGGACCAGGGTGACCTCTGATGGAGCAGGGTGACCTCTGATGGAACAAGGTGACCTCTGATGGACCAGGGCGACCTCTGATAGACCAGGGTGACCTCTGATGGACCAGGGTGACCTCTGATGGAGCAGGGTGACCTCTGATGGAACAGGTGACCTCTGATGGACCAGGGCGACCTCTGATAGACCAGGGTGACCTCTGATGGACCAGGGTGACCTCTGATGGACCAGGGTGACCTCTGATGGAACAAGGTGACCTCTGATGGAGCAGGGTGACCTCTGATGGAACAGGGTGACCTCTGATGGAGCAGGGCGACCTCTGATAGACCAGGGTGACCTCTGAAGGAACAGGGTGACCTCTGATGGAACAGGGTGACCTCTGATGGAACAGAGTGACCTCTGATGGAGCAGGGTGACCTCTGAAGGAACAGGGTGACCTTTGATGGAACAGGGTGACCTCTGATGGATCAGGGTGACCTTTGATGGAACAGGGTGACCTCTGATGGATCAGGGTGACCTCTGATGGAGCAGGGCGACCTCTGATGGATCAGGGTAACCTCTGATGGAGCAGGGCGACCTCTGATAGACCAGGGTGACCTCTGATGGATCAGGGTGACCTCTGATGGAACAGGGTGACCTCTGATGGACCAGGGTGACCTCTGATGGGTCAGGGTGACCTCTGATGGATCAGGGTGACCTCTGATGGAGCAGGGTGACCTCTGATGGTACTGGGTGACCTCTGATGGATCAGGGTGACCTCTGATGGAACAGGGTGACCTCTGATGTATCAGGGCGACATCTGATGGATCAGGGCGACCTCTGATGGAACAGGGTGACCTCTGATGGACCAGGGTGACCTCTGATGGAACAGGGTGACCTCTGATGGATCAGAGTGACCTCTGATGGACCAGGGTGACCTCTGATGGAACAGGGTAACCTCTGATGGAGCAGGGCAACCTGATGGACCAGGGTGACCTCTGATGGATCAGGGTGACCTCTGATAGACCAGGGTGACCTCTGATGGACCAGGGTGACCTCTGATGGAGCAGGGTGACCTCTGATGGAACAGGGTGACCTCTGATGGACCAGGGCGACCTGATAGACCAGGGTGACCTCTGATGGACCAGGGTGACCTCTGATGGACCAGGGTGACCTTTGATGGACCAGGGTGACCTTTGATGGAGCAGGGTGACCTGTGATGGAGCAGGGTGACCTCTGATGGAACAGGGTGACCTCTGATGGACCAGGGTGACCTCTGATGGAGCAGGGTGACCTCTGATGGAACAGGTGACCTCTGATGGAACAAGGTGACCTCTGATGGAGCAGGGTGACCTCTGATGGACCAGGGTGACCTCTGATGGACCAGGGTGACCTCTGATGGAACAAGGTGACCTCTGATGGAGCAGGGTGACCTCTGATGGAACAGGGTGACCTCTGATGGAGCAGGGCGACCTCTGATAGACCAGGGTGACCTCTGAAGGAACAGGGTGACCTCTGATGGAACAGGGTGACCTCTGATGGAACAGAGTGACCTCTGATGGAGCAGGGCGACCTCTGATGGAACAGGGTGACCTCTGAAGGAACAGGGTGACCTTTGATGGAACAGGGTGACCTCTGATGGATCAGGGTGACCTCTGATGGAGCAGGGCGACCTCTGATGGATCAGGGTGACCTCTGATGGACCAGGGTGACCTCTGATGGAACAGGGTGACCTTTGATGGAACAGGGTGACCTCTGATGGATCAGGGTGACCTCTGATGGAACTGGGTGACCTCTGATGGAACTGGGTGACCTCTGATGGATCAGGGTGACCTCCAATGGATCAGGGTGACCTCTGATAGACCTGGGTGACCTCTGATGGATCAAGGTGACCTCTGATGGATCAGGGTGACCTCTGATGTAAAAGGGTCAGATGGTCTGTGGCCTAGTCAAAACATGGTCATTACACTTTTTGCTAAAATAACTCTTATGTAATTAGTTTCCATTTGCTCACTTCTGCCCATTTTGAGCTGAAGATGTTTTAGGCTCTCTGTCACTTTAAATCCAAACTAGCTGCTTCTGGCCACGCCCCCAATGCAGCATGTACAGGGAAATGGCTGCAAACACATGTGCAAATGTACAAGAGTGCAAAGCAAAAGAAAAGCCTCCTGAACCACCAACAGGATGCAGCAAGTGGTTCCTGGATGGCAAGTCAAATAAAAGTCTTGTCTATTTCAGCAGCCATTGTACAGCAGAAAAACCAGCTGACAAAACATGCTGGACCTAAGCTTAGGCTGCTAGCTAGCGCGTTGGACATTGCTTATGTTGATAGCTAGATCATGGGCATTGCTTCGGTTGCTAGCTAGCGACTTGGACATTGCTTAAGTTGCTAGCTAGCGCTCTAGGCATTACTTTTGCTGCTAGCTAGTGCGCTGGGCAATGCTTAAGTTGCAAGCTAGCATGCTGGACATTAGTTAGGCATATAGCTAGTGTGCTAATCTTTACTGGTTTTGTTCCATAATGCACTGGGCTTTACTGGGCTGCTAGCTAATACATGTGTTTGGCGTAGAATGCTAGCTAATGCTCTGGGCTTCGTTTAGCCTGCTAGCTAAATAGCTGGGCTTTACCGGGTTGCTAAGTGACATTCAGTGCCTGCTGACTTGTACGCTACATTCTGGAAGGATTGGAAACGGCTCATCTTAAAAACAACAAAAACTTTAACTTCCAGATGAAATGGGCTGGGTTGTGTTTTTAAGTGCCTGGGTTGTTTTTAATAGACGCAGAAACCCAAATGGAAATACATATTGTGATAATGTGAACTTTGCATAAAGTCCCGTTTAAAGGTGAATTCTCATCAGCAGCAGCCTGACACAGGACTACATGAAACGTGCTGTGCAACATTTCTCTGATTTATATTGATGTTTGACAGCATTTTCAGTTACGTTTTTTGGGTAAATGCTAATATTTCTGGTTAACAGACATCTTACCTTGGGTCTGACAATCCAGGAGGATTACTGAAGTAAAAAGGAAGATCTATGGATCGGTCACTCTTCATAGAAACGCCGCTGGGTGATGGAGAGGCTGCTCTGTTCTCCTCTGGATTCATCATCAGCTTCCTCTGCTGTGAAGCCCATCTGAGAGGGAACCAGAGACACTCAGTCACCATGGGATTCACTTCCAGTTCACCCAGTTGGCTGCTCTAGAAACTGGCCAGTAGGACAGGAAGACCATCATCTCCTGGTTGATGAAACGTCCTGCTGGTTCCTCACTGTCTGCAGAATCTCATCACTTCAATGTGTCCTTGATCTAAAGTTAACATCTGATTGGAAGCTGCTGGCGTCCAGAGAGCCAGGTGACCTCTGATGGACCAGGGTGAACTCTGATGGACCAGGGTGACCTCTGATGGAGCAGGGTGACCTCTGATGGAACAGAGTGACCTCTGATGGAGCAGGGTGACTCTGATGGAACAGGGTAACCTCTGATGGAGCAGGGCGACCTCTGATAGACCAGGGTGACCTCTGATGGATCAGGGTGACCTCTGAAGGAACAGGGTGACCTCTGATGGAACAGGGTGACCTCTGATGGATCAGTGTGACCTCTGATGGAACAGGGTGACCTTTGATGGAACAGGGTGACCTCTGATGGATCAGGGTGACCTCTGATGGAGCAGGGCGACCTCTGATGGAACAGGGTGACCTCTGATGGATCAGGGTGACCTCTGATGGACCAGGGTGACCTCTGATGGAACAGGGTGACCTCTGATGGAACAGGGTGACCTTTGATGGAACAGGGTGACCTCTGATGGATCAGGGTGACCTCTGATGGAGCAGGGCGACCTCTGATGGAACAGGGTGACCTCTGATGGATCAGGGTGACCTCTGATGGAACACGGTGACCTCTGATGGAGCAGGGCGACCTCTGATGGAACAGGGTGACCTCTGATGGATCAGGGTGACCTCTGATGGAACACGGTGACCTCTGATGGAGCAGGGCGACATCTGATGGAACAGGGTGACCTTTGATGGATCAGGGTGACCTCTGATGGAACAGGGTGACCTCTGATGTAAAAGGGTCAGATGGGTCTGTGGCCTAGTCAAAACATGGTCATTACACTTTTTGCTAAAATAACTCTTATGTAATTAGTTTCCATTTGCTCACTTCTGCCCATTTTGAGCTGAAGATGTTTTAGGGTCTCTGTCACTTTAAATCCAAACTAGCTGCTTCTGGCCATGCCCCCAATGCAGCATGTACAGGGAAATGGCTGCAAACACATGTGCAAATGTACAAGAGTGCAAAGCAAAAGAAAAGCCTCCTGAACCACCAACAGGATGCAGCAAGTGGTTCCTGGATGGCAAGTCAAATAAAAGTCTTGTCTATTTCAGCAGCCATTGTACAGCAGAAAAACCAGCTGACAAAACATGCTGGACCTAAGCTTAGGCTGCTAGCTAGCGCGTTGGACATTGCTTATGTTGATAGCTAGATCATGGGCATTGCTTCGGTTGCTAGCTAGCGACTTGGACATTGCTTAAGTTGCTAGCTAGCGCTCTAGGCATTACTTTTGCTGCTAGCTAGTGCGCTGGGCAATGCTTAAGTTGCAAGCTAGCATGCTGGACATTAGTTAGGCATATAGCTAGTGTGCTAATCTTTACTGGTTTTGTTCCATAATGCACTGGGCTTTACTGGGCTGCTAGCTAATACATGTGTTTGGCGTAGAATGCTAGCTAATGCTCTGGGCTTCGTTTAGCCTGCTAGCTAAATAGCTGGGCTTTACCCGGGTTGCTAAGTGACATTCAGTGCCTGCTGACTTGTACGCTACATTCTGGAAGGATTGGAAACGGCTCATCTTAAAAACAACAAAAACTTTAACTTCCAGATGAAATGGGCTGGGTTGTGTTTTTAAGTGCCTGGGTTGTTTTTAATAGACGCAGAAACCCAAATGGAAATACATATTGTGATAAATGTGAACTTTGCATAAAGTCCCGTTTAAAGGTGAATTCTCAGCAGCAGCCTGACACAGGACTACATGAAACATGCAGTGCAACATTTCTCTGATTTATATTGATGTTTGACAGCATTTTCAGTTACGTTTTTGGGTTAATGCTAATATTTCTGGTTAACAGACGTCTTACCTTGGGTCTGAGAATCAGGAGGATTACTGAAGTAAAAAGGAAGATCTATGGATCGGTCACTCTTCATAGAAACGCCGCTGGGTGATGGAGAGGCTGCTCTGTTCTCCTCTGGATTCATCATCAGCTTCCTCTGCTGTGAAGCCCATCTGAGAGGGAACCAGAGACACTCAGTCACCATGGGATTCACTTCCAGTTCACCCAGTTGGCTGCTCTAGAAACTGGCCAGTAGGACAGGAAGACCATCATCTCCTGGTTGAATGAAACGTCCTGCTGGTTCTCACTGTCTGCAGAATCTCATCACTTCAATGTGTCCTTGATCTAAAGTTAACATCTGATTGGAAGCTGCTGGCGTCCAGAGAGCCAGGTGACCTCTGTGGACCAGGGTGACCTCTGATGGAACAAGGTGACCTCTGATGGAGCAGGGTGACCTCTATGGAACAGGGTGACCTCTGATGGAGCAGGCGACCTCTGATAGACCAGGGTGACCTCTGATGGATCAGGGTGACCTCTGAAGGAACAGGGTGACCTCTGATGGAACAGGGTGACCTCTGATGGATCAGTGTGACCTCTGATGGAACAGGTGACCTTTGATGGAACAGGGTGACCTCTGATGGATCAGGGTGACCTCTGATGGAGCAGGGCGACCTCTGATGGAACAGGGTGACCTCTGATGGATCAGGGTGACCTCTGATGGACCAGGGTGACCTCTGATGGAACAGGGTGACCTCTGATGAAGCAGGGCGACCTCTGATAGACAAGGGTGACCTCTGATGGACCAGGGTGACCTCTGATGGACCAGGGCAACCTCTGATGGACCAGGGTGACCTCTAATGGAACTGGTGACCTCTGATGGACCAGGGCGACCTCTGATGGACCAGGGTGACCTCTGATGGAACAAGGTGACCTCTGATGGTACTGGGTGACCTCTGATACTACAGGGTGATCTCTGATGGAACAGGGTGACCTCTGATGCTACTGGGTGACCTCCGATGGATCAAGGTGACCTCTGTGGAACTGGGTGACCTCTGATGGAACAGGGTGACCTCTGATGGATCAGGGTGACCTCTGATGGAACTGGGTGACCTCTGATGGAACTGGGTGACCTCTGATGGAACTGGGTGACCTCTGATGGATCAGGGTGACCTCCAATGGATCAGGATGACCTCTGATAGACCTGGGTGACCTCTGATGGATCAAGGTGACCTCTGATGGATCAGGGGACCTCTGATGGAACTGGGTGACCTCTGATGGAACTGGGTGACCTCTGATGGAACTGGGTGACCTCTGATGGATCAGGGTGACCTCAATGGATCAGGGTGACCTCTGATAGACCTGGGACCTCTGATGGATCAAGGTGACCTCTGATGGATCAGGGTGACCTCTGATGTAAAAGGGTCAGATGGGTCTGTGGCCTAGTCAAAACATGGTCATTACACTTTTTGCTAAAATAACTCTTATGTAATTAGTTTCCATTTGCTCACTTCTGCCCATTTTGAGCTGAAGATGTTTTAGGGTCTCTGTCACTTTAAATCCAAACTAGCTGCTTCTGGCACGCCCCCAATGCAGCATGTACAGGGAAATGGCTGCAAACACATGTGCAAATGTACAAGAGTGCAAAGCAAAAGAAAAGCCTCCTGAACCACCAACAGGATGCAGCAAGTGGTTCCTGGATGGCAAGTCAAATAAAGTCTTGTCTATTTCAGCAGCCATTGTACAGCAGAAAAACCAGCTGACAAAACATGCTGGACCTAAGCTTAGGCTGCTAGCTAGCGCGTTGGACATTGCTTATGTTGATAGCTAGATCATGGGCATTGCTTCGGTTGCTAGCTAGCGACTTGGACATTGCTTAAGTTGCTAGCTAGCGCTCTAGGCATTACTTTTGCTGCTAGCTAGTGCGCTGGGCAATGCTTAAGTTGCAAGCTAGCATGCTGGACATTAGTTAGGCATATAGCTAGTGTGCTAATCTTTACTGGTTTTGTTCCATAATGCACTGGGCTTTACTGGGCTGCTAGCTAATACATGTTTTTGGCGTAGAATGCTAGCTAATGCTCTGGGCTTCGTTTAGCCTGCTAGCTAAATAGCTGGGCTTTACCGGGTTGCTAAGTGACATTCAGTGCCTGCTGACTTGTACGCTACATTCTGGAAGGATTGGAAACGGCTCATCTTAAAAACAACAAAAACTTTAACTTCCAGATGAAATGGGCTGGGTTGTGTTTTTAAGTGCCTGGGTTGTTTTTAATAGACGCAGAAACCCAAATGGAAATACATATTGTGATAAATGTGAACTTTGCATAAAGTCCCGTTTAAAGGTGAATTCTCAGCAGCAGCCTGACACAGGACTACATGAAACGTGCTGTGCAACATTTCTCTGATTTATATTGATGTTTGACAGCATTTTCAGTTACGTTTTTGGGTAAATGCTAATATTTCTGGTTAACAGACATCTTACCTTGGGTCTGAGAATCCAGGAGGATTACTGAAGTAAAAAGGAAGATCTATGGATCGGTCACTCTTCATAGAAACGCCGCTGGGTGATGGAGAGGCTGCTCTGTTCTCCTCTGGATTCATCATCAGCTTCCTCTGCTGTGAAGCCCATCTGAGAGGGAACCAGAGACACTCAGTCACCATGGGATTCACTTCCAGTTCACCCAGTTGGCTGCTCTAGAAACTGGCCAGTAGGACAGGAAGACCATCATCTCCTGGTTGAATGAAACACGTCCTGCTGGTTCCTCACTGTCTGCAGAATCTCATCACTTCAATGTGTCCTTGATCTAAAGTTAACATCTGATTGGAAGCTGCTGGCGTCCAGAGAGCCAGGTGACCTCTGATGGACCAGGTGAACTCTGATGGACCAGGGTGACCTCTGATGGAGCAGGGTGACCTCTGATGGAACAGGGTGACCTCTGATGGAGCAGGGCAACCTCTGATAGACCAGGGTGACCTCTGATGGAACAGGGTAACCTCTGATGGATCAGGGTGACCTCTGATGGAACAGGGTGACCTCTGATGTATCAGGGCGACATCTGATGGATCAGGGCGACCTCTGATGGAACAGGGTGACCTCTGATGGACCAGGGTGACCTCTGATGGAACAGGGTGACCTCTGATGGACCAGGGTGACCTCTGATGGAACAAGGTGACCTCTGATGGAACAGAGTGACCTCTGATGGAACAGGGTGACCTTTGATGGAACAGGGTGACCTCTGATGGAACAGGGTGACCTCCGATGGACCAGGGCGACCTCTGATGGAACAGGGTGACCTCTGATGGAACAGGGTGACCTCTGATGGAACAGGGTGACCTCCGATGGACCAGGGCGACCTCTGATGGAACAGGGTGACCTCTGATGGATCAGGGTGACCTCCAATGGAACAGGGTGACCTCTGATGGAACAGAGTGACCTCTGATGGAGCAGGGCGACCTCTGATGGAGCAGGGCGACCTCTGATGGAACAGGTGACCTCTGATGGATCAGGGTGACCTCTGATGGATCAGACCTCTGATGGAACAGGGTGACCTTTGATGGAGCAGGGTGACCTCTGATGGACCAGGATGACCTCTGATGGAACAGGGCGACTCTGATGGAACTGGGTGACCTCTGATGGAGCAGGGCGACCTCTGATGGAACAGGGCGACCTCTGATGGAACAGGGTGACCTCTGATGGAACAGGGTGACCTTTGATGGAACAGGTGACCTCTGATGGAGCCAGGCGACCTCTGATGGAACAGGGTGACCTCTGATGGAACAGGGTGACCTCTGATGGATCAGGGTGACCTCTGATGGAACAGGGTGACCTTTGATGGAGCAGGGTGACCTCTGATGGACCAGGATGACCTCTGATGGAACAGGGTGACCTCTGATGGACCAGGGCGACCTCTGATGGAACAGGGTGACCTCTGATGGATCAGGGTGACCTCTGATGGAACAGGGTGACCTTTGATGGATCAGGTGACCTCTGATGGAACAGGGTGACCTGTGATGGATCTGGGTGACCTCTGATGGATCAGGGTGACCTCCGATGGATCAGGGTGACCTCTGATGGAACTGGGTGACCTCTGATGGAACTGGGTGACCTCTGATGGAACTGGGTGACCTCTGATGGAACAGGGTGACCTGTGATGGATCAGGGTGACCTCCAATGGAACAGGGTGACCTTTGATGGATCAGGGTGACCTCTGATGGAGCAGGGTGACCTCTGATGGAGCAGGGCGACCTCTGATGGAACAGGGTGACCTCTGATGGATCAGGGTGACCTCTGATGGAACAGGGTGACCTTTGATGGAGCAGGGTGACCTCTGATGGACCAGGATGACCTCTGATGGAACAGGGTGACCTCTGATGGAACAGGGTGACCTCTGATGGATCAGGGTGACCTCTGATGGAACAGGGTGACCTTTGATGGAGCAGGGTGACCTCTGATGGACCAGGATGACCTCTGATGGAACAGGGTGACCTCTGATGGACCAGGGCGACCTCTGATGGAACAGGGTGACCTCTGATGGATCAGGGTGACCTCTGATGGAACAGGGTGACCTTTGATGGATCAGGGTGACCTCTGATGGAACAGGGTGACCTGTGATGGATCTGGGTGACCTCTGATGGATCAGGGTGACTTCCGATGGATCAGGGTGACCTCTGATGGAACTGGGTGACCTCTGATGGAACTGGGTGACCTCTGATGGAACTGGGTGACCTCTGAGGGAACAGGGTGACCTCTGATGGAACAGGGTGACCTGTGATGGATCAGGGTGACCTCCAATGGATCAGGGTGACCTCTGATGGAACTGGGTGACCTCTGATGGAACTGGGTGACCTCTGATGGATCAGGGTGACCTGTGATGGATCAGGGTGACCTCTGATGGATCAGGGTGACCTCTGATGGAACTGGGTGACCTCTGATGGATCAGGGTGACCTCTGATGGAACAGGGTGACCTGTGATGGATCAGGGTGACCTCCGATGGATCAGGGTGACCTCTGATGGAACTGGGTGACCTCTGATGGAACAGGGTGACCTTTGATGGAGCAGGGCGACCTCTGATGGAGCAGGGCACCTCTGATGGAACAGGGTGACCTCTGATGGATCAGGGTGACCTCTGATGGAACAGGGTGACCTTTGATGGAGCAGGGTGACCTCTGATGGACCAGGATGACCTCTGATGGAACAGGGTGACCTCTGATGGACCAGGGCGACCTCTGATGGAACAGGGTGACCTCTGATGGATCAGGGTGACCTCTGATGGAACAGGGTGACCTTTGATGGATCAGGGTGACCTCTGATGGAACAGGGTGACCTGTGATGGATCTGGGTGACCTTTGATGGATCAGGGTGACCTCCGATGGATCAGGGTGACCTCTGATGGAACTGGGTGACCTCTGATGGAACTGGGTGACCTCTGATGGATCAGGGTGACCTCCGATGGATCAGGGTGACCTCTGATGGAACTGGGTGACCTCTGATGGAACTGGTGACCTCTGATGGAGCAGGGTGACCTCTGATGGATCAGGGTGACCTCTGATGGATCAGGGTGACCTCTGATGGAACAGAGTGACCTCTGATGGAGCAGGGCGACCTCTGATGGAACAGGGTGACCTCTGATGGACCAGGGTGACCTCTGATGGATCAGGGTGACCTCTGATGGACCAGGGTGACCTCTGATGGACCAGGGTGACCTCTGATGGAACATGGTGACCTCTGATGGACCAGGGTGACCTCTGATGGAACTGGGTGACCTTTGATGGATCAGGGTGACCTCTGATGGAGCAGGGTGACCTCTGATGGAACAGGGTGACCTCTGATGGATCAGGGTGACCTCTGATGGAACAGGGTGACCTTTGATGGATCAGGGTGACCTCTGATGGAGCAGGGCGACCTCTGATGGATCAGGGTGACCTCTGATGGAACAGGGTGACCTCTGATGGAGCAGGGCGACCTCTGATGGAACAGGGTGACCTCTGATGGACCAGTATGACCTCTGATGGAACAGGGTGACCTCTGATGGACCAGGGCGACCTCTGATGGAACGGGTGACCTCTGATGGATCAGGGTGACCTCTGATGGAACAGGGTGACCTTTGATGGATCAGGGTGACCTCTGATGGAACAGGGTGACCTGTGATGGATCTGGGTGACCTCTGATGGATCAGGGTGACCTACGATGGATCAGGGTGACCTCTGATGGAACTGGGTGACCTCTGATGGAACTGGGTGACCTCTGATGGAACTGGGTGACCTCTGATGGAACAGGGTGACCTCTGATGGAACAGGGTGACCTGTGATGGATCAGGGTGACCTCCAATGGATCAGGGTGACCTCTGATGGAACTGGGTGACCTCTGATGGATCAGGGTGACCTCTGATGGAACAGGGTGACCTTTGATGGATCAGGGTGACCTCTGATGGAGCAGGGTGACCTCTGATGGAGCAGGGGACCTCTGATGGAACTGGGTGACCTCTGATGGATCAGGGTGACCTCTGATGGAGCAGGGTGACCTCTGATGGAACAGGGTGACCTCTGATGGATCAGGGTGACCTCTGATGGAGCAGGGTGACCTCTGATGGAACAGGGTGACCTTTGATGGATCAGGGTGACCTCTGATGGAACAGGGTGACCTTTGATGGATCAGGGTGACCTCTGATGGAGCAGGGTGACCTCTGATGGAACTGGGTGACCTCTGATGGATCAGGGTGACCTCTGATGGAGCAGGGCGACCTCTGATGGAACAGGGTGACCTCTGATGGATCAGGGTGACCTCTGATGGAACAGGGTGACCTTTGATGGATCAGGGTGACCTCTGATGGAACAGGGTGACCTTTGATGGATCAGGGTGACCTCTGATGGATCAGGGTGACCTCTGATGGAGCAGGGTGACCTCTGATGGAGCAGGGCGACCTCTGATGGAACAGGGTGACCTCTGATGGAACAGGGTGACCTCCGATGGATCAGGGTGACCTCTGATCGAACAGGGTGACCTTTGATGGAGCAGGGTGACCTCTGATGGACCAGGATGACGTCTGATGGAACAGGGTGACCTCTGATGGACCAGGGCGACCTCTGATGGAACAGGGTGACCTCTGATGGATCAGGGTGACCTCTGATGGAACAGGGTGACCTTTGATGGATCAGGGTGACCTCTGATGGAACAGGGTGACCTGTGATGGATCTGGGTGACCTCTGATGGATCAGGGTGACCTCTGATGGAACAGGGTGACCTTTGATGGATCAGGGTGACCTCTGATGGAACAGGGTGACCTGTGATGGATCTGGGTGACCTCTGATGGATCAGGGTGACCTCCGATGGATCAGGGTGACCTCTGATGGAACTGGGTGACCTCTGATGGAACTGGGTGACCTCTGATGGAACAGGGTGACCTCTGATGGAACAGGGTGACCTGTGATGGATCAGGGTGACCTCCAATGGATCAGGGTGACCTCTGATGGAACTGGGTGACCTCTGATGGATCAGGGTGACCTCTGATGGAACAGGGTGACCTTTGATGGATCAGGGTGACCTCTGATGGAGCAGGGTGACCTCTGATGGAGCAGGGCGACCTCTGATGGAACAGGGTGACCTCTGATGGATCAGGGTGACCTCTGATGGAACAGGGTGACCTTTGATGGAGCAGGGTGACCTCTGATGGACCAGGATGACCTCTGATGGAACAGGGTGACCTCTGATGGAACAGGGTGACCTCTGATGGATCAGGGTGACCTCTGATGGAACAGGGTGACCTTTGATGGAGCAGGGTGACCTCTGATGGACCAGGATGACCTCTGATGGAACAGGGTGACCTCTGATGGACCAGGGCGACCTCTGATGGAACAGGGTGACCTCTGATGGATCAGGGTGACCTCTGATGGAACAGGGTGACCTTTGATGGATCAGGGTGACCTCTGATGGAACAGGGTGACCTGTGATGGATCTGGGTGACCTCTGATGGATCAGGGTGACTTCCGATGGATCAGGGTGACCTCTGATGGAACTGGGTGACCTCTGATGGAACTGGGTGACCTCTGATGGAACTGGGTGACCTCTGATGGAACAGGGTGACCTCTGATGGAACAGGGTGACCTGTGATGGATCAGGGTGACCTCCAATGGATCAGGGTGACCTCTGATGGAACTGGGTGACTCTGATGGAACTGGGTGACCTCTGATGGATCAGGGTGACCTGTGATGGATCAGGGTGACCTCTGATGGATCAGGGTGACCTCTGATGGAACTGGGTGACCTCTGATGGATCAGGGTGACCTCTGATGGAACAGGGTGACCTGTGATGGATCAGGGTGACCTCCGATGGATCAGGGTGACCTCTGATGGAACTGGGTGACCTCTGATGGAACAGGGTGACCTTTGATGGAGCAGGGCGACCTCTGATGGAGCAGGGCGACCTTTGATGGAGCAGGGTGACCTCTGATGGACCAGGATGACCTCTGATGGAACAGGGTGACCTCTGATGGACCAGGGCGACCTCTGATGGAACAGGGTGACCTCTGATGGAACAGGGTGACCTCTGATGGAACACGGTGACCTCTGATGGAACAGGGTGACCTCTGATGGAACAGGGTGACCTCTGATGGAACAGGGTGACCTTTGATGGAGCAGGGTGACCTCTGATGGACCAGGATGACCTCTGATGGAACAGGTTGACCTCTGATGGACCAGGGCGACCTCTGATGGAACTGGGTGACCTCTGATGGAACAGGGTGACCTCTGATGGAACACGGTGACCTCTGATGGAGCATGGCGACCTCTGATGGAACAGGGTGACCTCTGATGGAACAGGGTGACCTCTGATGGAAACACGGTGACCTCTGATGGAACAGGGTGACCTCTGATGGAACAGGGTGACCTCTGATGGAACAGGGTGACCTTTGATGGAGCAGGGTGACCTCTGATGGACCAGGATGACCTCTGATGGAACAGGTTGACCTCTGATGGACCAGGGCGACCTCTGATGGAACTGGGTGACCTCTGATGGAACAGGGTGACCTCTGATGGAACACGGTGACCTCTGATGGAGCATGGCGACCTCTGATGGAACAGGGTGACCTCTGATGGATCAGGGTGACCTCTGATGGAACAGGGTGACCTTTGATGGAGCAGGGTGACCTCTGATGGACCAGGATGACCTCTGATGGAACAGGGTGACCTCTGATGGACCAGGGCGACCTCTGATGGAACAGGGTGACCTCTGATGGATCAGGGTGACCTCTGATGGAACAGGGTGACCTTTGATGGATCAGGGTGACCTCTGATGGAACAGGGTGACCTGTGATGGATCTGGGTGACCTCTGATGGATCAGGGTGACCTCCGATGGATCAGGGTGACCTCTGATGGAACTGGGTGACCTCTGATGGAACTGGGTGACCTCTGATGGAGCAGGGTGACCTCTGATGGATCAGGGTGACCTCTGATGGATCAGGGTGACCTCTGATGGAACAGAGTGACCTCTGATGGAGCAGGGCGACCTCTGATGGAACAGGGTGACCTCTGATGGACCAGGGTGACCTCTGATGGATCAGGGTGACCTCTGATGGACCAGGGTGACCTCTGATGGACCAGGGTGACCTCTGATGGAACAGGGTGACCTCTGATGGACCAGGGTGACCTCTGATGGAACTGGGTGACCTTTGATGGATCAGGGTGACCTCTGATGGAGCAGGGTGACCTCTGATGGAACAGGGTGACCTCTGATGGATCAGGGTGACCTCTGATGGAACAGGGTGACCTTTGATGGATCAGGGTGACCTCTGATGGATCAGGGAGACCTCTGATGGATCAGGGTGACCTCTGATGGAACAGGGTGACCTCTGATGGATCAGGGTGACCTCTGATGGAACAGGGTGACCTCTGATGGAGCAGGGCGACCTCTGATGGATCAGGGTGACCTCTGATGGAGCAGGGCGACCTCTGATGGATCAGGGTGACCTCTGATGGAGCAGGGCGACCTCTGATGGATCAGGGTGACCTCTGATGGAACAGGGTGACCTCTGATGGAGCAGGGCGACCTCTGATGGAACAGGGTGACCTCTGATGGACCAGTATGACCTCTGATGGAACAGGGTGACCTCTGATGGACCAGGGCGACCTCTGATGGAACAGGGTGACCTCTGATGGATCAGGGTGACCTCTGATGGAACAGGGTGACCTCTGATGGAGCAGGGCGACCTCTGATGGAACAGGGTGACCTCTGATGGAACAGGGTGACCTCCGATGGATCAGGGTGACCTCTGATGGAACAGGGTGACCTTTGATGGATCAGGGTGACCTCTGATGGAACAGGGTGACCTTTGATGGATCAGGGTGACCTCTGATGGATCAGGGTGACCTCTGATGGAGCAGGGTGACCTCTGATGGAGCAGGGTGACCTCTGATGGAACAGGGTGACCTCTGATGGATCAGGGTGACCTCTGATGGAACAGGGTGACCTTTGATGGATCAGGGTGACCTCTGATGGAACAGGGTGACCTGTGATGGATCTGGGTGACCTCTGATGGATCAGGGTGACATCCGATGGATCAGGGTGACCTCTGATGGAACTGGGTGACCTCTGATGGAACTGGGTGACCTCTGATGGAACTGGGTGACCTCTGATGGAACAGGGTGACCTCTGATGGAACAGGGTGACCTTTGATGGATCAGGATGACCTCTGATGGAGCCAGGGTGACCTCTGATAGACCTGGGTGACCTCTGATGGATCAGTGTGACCTCTGATGGAACAGGGTGACCTTTGATGGAACAGGGTGACCTCTGATGGATCAGGGTGACCTCTGATGGAGCAGGGCGACCTCTGATGGAACTGGGTGACCTCTGATGGATCAGGGTGACCTCTGATGGACCAGGGTGACCTCTGATGGAGCAGGGCGACCTCTGATGGAACAGGGTGACCTCTGATGGATCAGGGTGACCTCTGATGGAACAGGGTGACCTCTGATGTATCAGGGCAACATCTGATGGATCAGGGCGACCTCTGATGGAACAGGGTGACCTCTGATGGACCAGGGTGACCTCTGATGGAACAGGGTGACCTCTGATGGATCAGAGTGACCTCTGATGGATCAGGGCGACCTCTGATGGAGCAGGGCGACCTCTGATGGAACAGGGTGACCTCTGATGGATCAGGGTGACCTCTGATGGATCAGGGTGACCTCTGATGGACCAGGGTGACCTCTGATGGACCAGGGTGACCTCTGATGGAACAGGGTGACCTCTGATGGATCAGAGTGACCTCTGATGGATCAGGGTGACCTCTGATGGACCAGGGTGACCTCTGATGGACCAGGGTGACCTCTGATGGAACAGGGTGACCTCTGATGGTACTGGGTGACCTCTGATACTACAGGGTGATCTCTGATGGAACAGGGTGACCTCCGATGGATCAAGGTGACCTCTGATGGAACAGGGTGACCTCCAATGGATCAGGGTGACCTCTGATAGACCTGGGTGACCTCTGATGGATCAAGGTGACCTCTGATGGATCAGGGTGACCTCTGATGTAAAAGGGTCGGATGGGTCTGTGGCCTAGTCAAAACATGGTCATTACACTTTTTGCTAAAATAACTCTTATGTAATTAGTTTCCATTTGCTCACTTCTGCCCATTTTGAGCTGAAGATGTTTTAGGGTCTCTGTCACTTTAAATCCAAACTAGCTGCTTCTGGCCACGCCCCCAATGCAGCATGTACAGGGAAATGGCTGCAAACACATGTGCAAATGTACAAGAGTGCAAAGCAAAAGAAAAGCCTCCTGAACCACCAACAGGATGCAGCAAGTGGTTCCTGGATGGCAAGTCAAATAAAAGTCTTGTCTATTTCAGCAGCCATTGTACAGCAGAAAAACCAGCTGACAAAACATGCTGGACCTAAGCTTAGGCTGCTAGCTAGCGCGTTGGACATTGCTTATGTTGATAGCTAGATCATGGGCATTGCTTCGGTTGCTAGCTAGCGACTTGGACATTGCTTAAGTTGCTAGCTAGCGCTCTAGGCATTACTTTTGCTGCTAGCTAGTGCGCTGGGCAATGCTTAAGTTGCAAGCTAGCATGCTGGACATTAGTTAGGCATATAGCTAGTGTGCTAATCTTTACTGGTTTTGTTCCATAATGCACTGGGCTTTACTGGGCTGCTAGCTAATACATGTGTTTGGCGTAGAATGCTAGCTAATGCTCTGGGCTTCGTTTAGCCTGCTAGCTAAATAGCTGGGCTTTACCGGGTTGCTAAGTGACATTCAGTGCCTGCTGACTTGTACGCTACATTCTGGAAGGATTGGAAACGGCTCATCTTAAAAACAACAAAAACTTTAACTTCCAGATGAAATGGGCTGGGTTGTGTTTTTAAGTGCCTGGGTTGTTTTTAATAGACGCAGAAACCCAAATGGAAATACATATTGTGATAAATGTGAACTTTGCATAAAGTCCCGTTTAAAGGTGAATTCTCATCAGCAGCAGCCTGACACAGGACTACATGAAACGTGCTGTGCAACATTTCTCTGATTTATATTGATGTTTGACAGCATTTTCAGTTACGTTTTTGGGTAAATGCTAATATTTCTGGTTAACAGACGTCTTACCTTGGGTCTGAGAATCCAGGAGGATTACTGAAGTAAAAAGGAAGATCTATGGATCGGTCACTCTTCATAGAAACGCCGCTGGGTGATGGAGAGGCTGCTCTGTTCTCCTCTGGATTCATCATCAGCTTCCTCTGCTGTGAAGCCCATCTGAGAGGGAACCAGAGACACTCAGTCACCATGGGATTCACTTCCAGTTCACCCAGTTGGCTGCTCTAGAAACTGGCCAGTAGGACAGGAAGACCATCATCTCCTGGTTGAATGAAACACGTCCTGCTGGTTCCTCACTGTCTGCAGAGTCTCTAGTTAATAATTTGATTCTTTGCTCTGAAATCAGTTTTATGCTTCGAGTCTCAATCAGCCTGCAGCTTTACGGCTCAATGATTGTTTGCATGTTGATGTTCAAGTCAAAATATATTTGTTTTTTGAGTGTTTATTATTTCATTACTATTAAAACTCTGCAGAAATTTTTTATTTTGTGTAAAACATGTATTATGTAGCAAATATCTGTGAGTCTGTGAGACTCTCATCATATTCATTATAAGCCTCAATGTTTCTGTTTACTGTTGTTTACTTGGCAGTTTGTCTGAAGAGCTGAGGGATCAGCTGATTGGCCGACCGTAACATCTGCTGCGGTTATCCTGAGCGTTGCATTTAGACTGTGGGAGTTAAATCAGCCAAACTGTCTGATTATGTCACGTTGCATAATAGACATTATTTTATTCAACAATAACATCTCATCACATTAAAATATGAACTTCTGGTTGTTCATTCTGGTGTTCAGTGATTGGCAACTTGAACATGTCGACTCATTTTGACTCATTTGCACAAACAGTTTATTTCCACTGATGTTAAAACACATACAAATAAAACTAAAGTGTTTGGTTAATAACATTTAAACTATTTGTAATTTAGCAGCATAATAAACTCCAGTTGCTTTTCCAGAAACAAAAACCTTCAAAATAAAACTAAAATAATTCCATTTCTATCAGTTGTATTTATTTTTATTTTTTTATTAAAAATAAAGAATATCGAACTCTTAAGTCATTTGGGGAGTTACAAAACAAAATATGGACTATGCTCAAAAGATTTCTATAAGTATTTACAATTAAGGGATTATCTTTTATCACACAAAGAATGAAACAATGTGATGTATTTTGAAATAAAATACATCACCCGTAGAAATGTTTCTGATAAAATGTGTAAAGGATCATAATAACAGGAAGATTGTATCTAATTTATATAAACATTTACAGATGCATTTCTCGGACAATTCTACAGACATAAAGCAAAAGTGGGAACTAGAAATGAATATTGTTATTGAAGATGAGGAGTGGGAGGAGATCTGTGTACAAGGTTTTAAGATCACCCACAGCCCAGGATGGAAGGAATTTGACTGGAAATTAAAAATGAGGTTCTTCAAAACACCTTTCAGTATTTCAAGATGTGACAGAAACGCCACAAATGTGTGCTGGAGGGGCTGTAATCAGATTGGGGATCACTCACATTTTTTGGGACTGCCCAGTGCTGATTCCATTCTGGCAGGGGATTCAGACAGAAATCAAAGAAATATTTAAGTTTACATTACCACTGAACCCACTGCATTATATACTGGGTTTGACCTTAAGAGAAGATAAAAGGAAGCCCAGTTATTACAGATTCTGTTACTGGTAGCAAGAAAAATGATAACTCTTTCCAGGCTAAAGCCCTTACCTCCCACCCTTCAACAATGGAAAGAAAGATTGAAGAATGTGTATATAATGGAAAAGATAAGAGCAAAACTTCATGTAAAAATGGACAGTTTCTGAGTATATGGACCCCAGCTATTTCCCACTGTGGATGGACAGATGGATAAAGATGTTAATGGGTTATAAAAAGATGTGTCAGCGCCCTTTGTATATCTCTCTTTCTTAATGAAATACACCGGATATGTACACCTCCCTTTCACGTGACGAGGCCTTTTGTAAGGAATGTAACTGTTTGCTGAGCACCCCCATCCTTTTTATTATTATCATTGTTAGTTATTTTATTTTTTTTATTTCTTTCTGTTTCTTTCTTTTCTTGTGGTAATTTGTAAGCGCATGTATAAATGTGCACATACATATATGTTGGATTTATAATATTGTTAAATAAAAAATGTTCAAAAATAAATAAATAAATAAAGAACATCGACATCGATCCTCAGCAGGAATGATGTCACTTCCTCCTCGTGGTCTGAAAACATTTATTCATTTTAATCACAATCCTTTGCTAAGCTAGCTGTAGCATGACATCACATGCAGTACCGTGTGGACCAGCAGGGGGCGCTAAGCACCCGCCTGTCTGTATCAATATAAAGAAACGCTTTTAAACCCGACAGCCGATCCTGAAGCTGAGTCTGATCTGGACCCAGAGAACCAGAACAGAACCCATTTAAAGAGGAAAGTTTCCCCAGCATCAGAACAGGAAGCAGTTCTCTGACCTTCCAGCAGGGGGAGACTGGTCGTTTGGATCAGAGTCCATCTTTAGATTTCAGTTCATCTGACCCTTCAGAGGTCAGAGGTCACAGAGGCTGGAGAAACAGAAAACATCCCATAATAAGATCTTCGTTCCTCATTAATTATTCATGAGTTCGGTGTAAAGCAATAAACATTATAGAGGCAAAGATGCTGTTACTGAATTAATGAATATTAAACATGTGAATATAAACATTTATAAAAATGTTTCTATGTTTATAAACCTGATTTATGAAAATGTAAACCAGGAAATTATTTTTACAATCTAATTTAGTCCCATAAAGCGCATGTATAAATGTGAACATGCATATAACCTTTCGGTCCTGCTGCAACCGAAAGGTTCTGGTTCATTGGGTCGGGTCAGAACCTTCATTTGGACACACAAACCTGGATCTGTTGCTGCTGCAGCTATAGAAAGTTTTTCTAGAACCAAAACCTGCAGCAGAGAATCTAGTAGTTCTGGATCTGTGCTCAGAGAAAATCTGGGAGTGAAAATGATTTAATTCTTCAGTTTTTCCAAGTCCACAAACACCTGGATGGGTCCTCCAGAACCACCGGCTCCCACCCATCGGACCCGGTTCCCAGAACCAGAGCGGTGCAGCAGAACCTGGTAACCAGGAGAAACACAGACTTAATCTGTGGATGTTAAATTATTACACATAAAAAAGTGATTTAAAGTAAAAACCTGAACAATAAATAATCTCCATCCTGAATGAACCTTAAAGAGTCGATCCGGTTCAGAGACTCGGATCCAGAACTTTTTTCTGGAACCAGAATGATGATAAGTTTAAAGGCTCTGCAGGAAGAAACGACTCTGGGTGGAGTCTGGAGATAAACCAGAGAAACCAGTTACATTTCACCACCAAGACTTTAACTAGACCATAGAGAAGCTCTGATGGCTCCTTCCACTGTCTGAGGTTAAAGAAAATAAATCCTTCATTTACTGTCATTCTGACCTGAAACTAAACTGTTAACTGTTTATAAACGTTTGAAGATTCAACAGTTTATAAAGTTGGTTTCTATCATTTTACAGGATTTTAATTCTCAGTTAAAGTTTCACTCAGCAGAATTATTAAAGGGCCACACAGAACTATTCTGAGGGCCGCAAATGGCCCCCGCGCCGCATGTTGAACACCCCAGTGCGCATGCGTCATCAGGGCGGCGGAAGTTCAAAGGAAACTTTACAAAAAAAACGAGAGAAATAAATTAAATCACATTTCAGCCTCTTTGGTCACAGAGACCAGAACCGGACCGCAGGAGGTTCTGCTGGAGGTTCGGTTCTATTTGAGGCTCGGTTCTAATAGAGGTTCGGTTCTGTTGGAGGTTCGGTTCTGCTGGAGGTTCGGTTCTAATAGAGGTTCGGTCGGTTCGCTCCTGTCCGGTCCGGAACCAGAGAAACGCTTAAAACCGGGTCGGAACCAGTTGGATAAAAGTTCTAACTCACCTGCTGGAGTTTGAGCCACAAAATGAAGTCTAGAATGAAATACTTTCTGTTTCTTTATGTCAGCTGATTAGGTCTGCGCATGCGCAGTGTCTCTACAGGTGAGGCTCCTAAGCCCCGCCCCATTTCAGAAGCGGATCATGAAGGTCTGGTTCTGGTTCTGGATCTTGTGGGTTTTCAGTGCCAGAAACCAGAAAATGATTAAACTCCTAATCAGCTGATTAGTGTGACGTCATGAGTTTCTGTTTTCATGAACTGACGCAATGAATCCTGGGATGATTCTGATGAATCGGTTTCATTTTCTGAGCTTCATTTGAAAGCAGTTCAGCCCACTGGCTTCACTGACTCTACAGCACAATCTATACAGATATTGATAGGAAACTGATCAAATCATTTATATTATAGCATTAATGTTGTTATCTAGCATGTTTGTCTAATTGCTGTTTTCATGGTTGCAGATAATAAATGTGTCTCTGAAGGTATGAAAAAACTCAACTGTTGGAGAACATTTTAACAATCTGGAGGAAACTGGCCAGATGCAACAGCTGCAGTTATATTGATGCTGATATGATTCTATTTATTGATGATATGATTCTGTTTATTGATGATATGATTCTATTTATTGATGATATGATTCTATTTATTGATGATATGATTCTGTTTATTGATATGATTCTATTTATTGATGATATGATTCTGTTTATTGATGATATGATTCTGTTTATTGATGATATGATTCTATTTATTGATGATATGATTCTATTTATTGATGATATGATTCTGTTTATTGATTATATGATTCTATTTATTGATGATATGATTCTGTTTATTGATGATATGATTCTATTTATTGATGATATGATTCTGTTTATTGATGATATGATTCTGTTTATTGATTATATGATTCTATTTATTGATGATATGATTCTATTTATTGATGATATGATTCTATTTATTGATTATATGATTCTATTTATTGATGATATGATTCTATTTATTGATTATATGATTCTGTTTATTGATGATATGATTCTATTTATTGATGATATGATTCTGTTTATTGATTATATGATTCTATTTATTGATGATATGATTCTATTTATTGATGATATGATTCTATTTATTGATTATATGATTCTATTTATTGATGATATGATTCTATTTATTGATTATATGATTCTGTTTATTGATGATATGATTCTATTTATTGATGATATGATTCTATTTATTGATGATATGATTCTATTTATTGATGATATGATTCTGTTTATTGATGATATGATTCTATTTATTGATGATATGATTCTTTTTATTGATGATATGATTCTGTTTATTGATGATATGATTCTATTTATTGATGATATGATTCTTGTTATTGATTATATGATTCTGTTTATTGATGATATGATTCTTGTTATTGATTATATGATTCTGTTTATTGATGATATGATTCTATTTATTGATGATATGATTCTATTTATTGATGATATGATTCTGTTTATTGATGATATGATTCTATTTATTGATGATATGATTCTATTTATTGATTATATGATTCTGTTTATTGATTATATGATTCTATTTATTGATGATATGATTCTATTTATTGATGATATGATTCTATTTATTGATGATATGATTCTATTTATTGATGATATGATTCTATTTATTGATGATATGATTCTATTTATTGATGATATGATTCTGTTTATTGATGATATGATTCTATTTATTGATGATATGATTCTATTTATTGATTATATGATTCTATTTATTGATGATATGATTCTATTTATTGATGATATGATTCTATTTATTGATTATATGATTCTATTTATTGATGATATGATTCTATTTATTGATGATATGATTCTATTTATTGATGATATGATTCTATTTATTGATGATATGATTCTGTTTATTGATTATATGATTCTATTTATTGATGATATGATTCTATTTATTGATGATATGATTCTATTTATTGATTATATGATTCTGTTTATTGATGATATGATTCTGTTTATTGATGATATGATTCTGTTTATTGATGATATGATTCTGTTTATTGATGATATGATTCTATTTATTGATGATATGATTCTATTTATTGATGATATGATTCTATTTATTGATTATATGATTCTGTTTATTGATTATATGATTCTATTTATTGATTATATGATTCTGTTTATTGATTATATGATTCTATTTATTGATGATATGATTCTATTTATTGATGATATGATTCTGTTTATTGATATGATTCTATTTATTGATGATATGATTCTGTTTATTGATGATATGATTCTATTTATTGATTATATGATTCTGTTTATTGATGATATGATATTTATTGATGATATGATTCTGTTTATTGATGATATGATTCTATTTATTGATGATATGATTCTGTTTATTGATGATATGATTCTGTTTATTGATGATATGATTCTATTTATTGATGATATGATTCTATTTATTGATGATATGATTCTGTTTATTGATGATATGATTCTGTTTATTGATTATATGATTCTGTTTATTGATAATATGATTCTATTTATTGATGATATGATTCTATTTATTGATGATATGATTCTATTTATTGATGATATGATTCTGTTTATTGATGATATGATTCTGTTTATTGATGATATGATTCTATTTATTGATGATATGATTCTGTTTATTGATGATATGATTCTATTTATTGATGATATGATTCTATTTATTGATGATATGATTCTGTTTATTGATGATATGATTCTGTTTATTGATGATATGATTCTGTTTATTGATTATATGATTCTATTTATTGATGATATGATTCTATTTATTGATGATATGATTCTATTTATTGATTATATGATTCTATTTATTGATGATATGATTCTATTTATTGATTATATGATTCTGTTTATTGATGATATGATTCTATTTATTGATGATATGATTCTATTTATTGATGATATGATTCTATTTACTGATGATATGATTCTGTTTATTGATGATATGATTCTATTATTGATGATATGATTCTTGTTATTGATGATATGATTCTGTTTATTGATTATATGATTCTGTTTATTGATTATATGATTCTATTTATTGATGATATGATTCTATTTATTGATGATATGATTCTATTTATTGATGATATGATTCTGTTTATTGATGATATGATTCTGTTTATTGATGATATGATTCTATTTATTGATGATATGATTCTGTTTATTGATGATATGATTCTGTTTATTGATGATATGATTCTGTTTATTGATGATATGATTCTATTTATTGATGATATGATTCTATTTATTGATGATATGATTCTGTTTATTGATGATATGATTCTGTTTATTGATGATATGATTCTGTTTATTGATGATATGATTCTATTTATTGATGATATGATTCTGTTTATTGATGATATGATTCTGTTTATTGATGATATGATTCTGTTTATTGATGATATGATTCTGTTTATTGAAGCAGCAGCTTGTTGCTGTTATCGTCTGTCTGCCGCTCCTCTAGGCTCCTCTCTGTGCGTGGAGAGGAGCTGTGGCTCCTGGTCTGATGTTATTTTCTCAGCATGATTCTCAGTCGCCTTGTTTTCCTCACAGCTTCAGAAATAAGTGAAGAAACGGCAGAAACATCATTTGTTGTTGGTATTTTCAGTATGTGGCTGAGATATGGGGAAAGAGAATGTGAAACTAATTTTCATGAAATTATTCCTGCAAATAAAGGAAATGACAACTTTTATGATCCAGTAAAACATTTGGCTGCAACTGTTGCAAAAAGCAACTTGGATTCAGATGCAAACTAATGAACTTGTGAATCATTTTGATGACAAATCTTTGGTTTTGTTCCCTGAAAAGAAAAACTTGTAAGACATGAATGTTTGTACATTTGAGGACAGAAGCAGGAAGTCAGTGCAGCTTCATCATTTCAGGTTTTACCTCTGGATCATCAGGAACTGCAGCTCAGACGCATAATGACTGACTCCTTCTGTTCCAGACTTTGTGATTGGCTCTAGTCCGTCTGGTTCTCCAATCAGAGAGCATCATATATGAATCATCCACTCGGCTTCAGGTTGAACATTAAAGCTCCTGACTGCAGCTTCTCCAGGTTGTAGTTTGGACTCTCCACTAGTTGCTGCCTCCATCTGGACCTCCAAGCTGTTCTGACTCAGGTCCAGTTCGGTCCAGTTCGGTCAGAGGCCAGAGAGGAACAGCTGATCTCTGACAAACTGCACAACCTGAACAAAGGTGGTGAAGTTATTCAGTGAGCCAGCAGGGGGCAGACTTTGTTCAGAGATCCCAGCAAACTACAATTCAATCTATGTGGTTCATTCTGTGCTAAAACATTCAGTGTTTATTGAAATGTGGATGATAGGTGATGCATTTCATGCATTTCATGCATTTTGTCTGCAGGTTGGTCTTTGGGTCGGTCAGCTGGATCTTCAGCTTCGTCCTGATCATCCTTCACTCCATGAAACAGTCTGGAAAACAAAGCAGCTGCTGCCTGACAGGCACAACGCTTCACAAACTGATTTCAGCAGGAAACATGAATCTGAGGTGTTCAGAGGATCCGTGCAGCAGATATTGATCCATGCAGCAGATATTGATCCATGCAGCAGACATTGATCCATGCAGCAGATATTGATCCTCTGAGCTGATCTCAGGTCTGAACTCAGAGCTTCATGATGGCTCAGCTTTCAACATGACGACTCAGCAGTTTCTGGAGAACGATGACAATCATCCACGTGCAGCGCTTCTCTCTTCACAAATGACAGAATGAATAATCTGAGTATTGCAACAGATTAAACACATAAATATTCAGGATGATCTGCATCTTATTTACAGAATGTGAACAGAACAAGTTTCTGTTCAGCAGAACCAGAAAACTATTGAAAGGTCAAAGTGCAGACGGAGCAGGAAGTGGTAAAGTTGTGTGGTTCTGTTCTACAAAGCTGAGCGTCGCTGGAGACGGTTCTGGTTCTGGTTCTGGTTCTGGTTCCCTTCACGGCCCACAGAGACAAAACCCAACAAGATGAATGTCCGGTCAAACCACCGCGAGTCAGCTTCCTGTCCAGGTGACCCCGCCTCTGGAGGCAGCAGCTCCTCCTGACCCCGCTGGGGTCAAAGGTGAACGGATGACGGACAGACGATGCAGAGAAACGATATTTATTTCTCCCTTCTGTCCTTAAAAGCTGAATTTGTGATTATTAGCTTGTAACTGCAGCTACTGTGAGAAACGCTTCAGTTTCAATGAAGACGACAGAAAACAGCAAAAACACAGCAAAACGCAGCAAAAACGCAGCTTTTGACATCATGTTACTGTTCATGAACAACATGTGGATCAGACAATAAACCTCAGGCAGGTCATGTGACCCAGGTCCAGGAAGTTACAGTAACACCTAAAACTGTAGGAATATCACACATGGAGGAAAATGTGACATGAAAACCAGCAGCAAATCAGAGGCTTACAGTGTAATGTGAGCTCAGATCCAGCAGGAGGCAGCAGAGAGTCGCAGTGATCTCTGCAGATCCTTCACAGGATCTGCAGGAAGATCAGAAACATGATGAGAAGAGATGTTCTTTAACAGAGCAAATGTTTCATAGAAACAATGGATTTAACAGATTTATCCACATCTGAACGACTTCCTGTGATGAGGAGCCGCGTTGACACCGTGACCTTTAACCTCAATGTGTCGATGTTGCTGCTGGTTGCCTGCAGATGAAATCAGTTTCAGATCAACTGCAGCTGCTTCGTGCTGCTGTCATGTTTTCAGGAGGAATCCAGAATCATTTCCAGATAATAACTGAAGCAATAAAATAAGAGCAGAAGCAGAAAGACGTCGGGAAAGATCCAGGCTGGAAACGCCGAGCAAAGGCCGAGCGAACGCCGAGCGAACGCCGAGCGAACGCCGAGCGGACGGATGATATCAGGCAGGAAGTGTCGGCAGAAATGGGCCCCATGCGAAGTGTTACATCACCAGCTCCGTTTCCTCCTCATTCATCAAACAGTTTGGTTCTGTCATAATCATCCAGGCGGCACCGGGTCGGGTTCTGGTTCTCCAGTTTATTGGATCAGCCTGTTTCTTCCTTCATAATTAAAACTCAGTGTGAACAGATAAACTGGGATCATTTCATCTGGACAGGAAGTCGACTCATTTTCCTCAAAGCTGAAAATAAACTCAAACTGTTGCTGTTTATTTAGCTGCTTTTCTGCTTCACTCCGTTTTCTGTTCACACTTTATTAAAAGAGGAAAAGCTGAAAAATCCCTGAAGGTTTGATGCTATAAAGACACAGAGATTCTGAGTTTCTGTCTCAGCTTCAGTCGGGTTTCTAAACTCGACGGTTTGAAACCGTCATCAACAAAACGTCTCAATGAAAAGCAGATTTTTCCCACAGTGGGAGAAACGTAAAACAAACCAGCAGGAAAGTTTTCTGGAGCTTTGGGGAATAATTACTGTCAGATCAGGCGGACCGGACCGGACCGGACCGGACCGGACCGGATCGGTGCCGACAGTCAGTGAGTGACCTGGAGACGTCCAGAGATGAAACCGTAGATAGGTTGACTGAGAGCATCATCCTCATTGAGTCTCATCCTCATTGAGTCATCCTCATTGAGTCTCATCCTCATTGAGTCTCATCCTTATTGAGTCTCAACCTCATTGGGCCTCATCCTCATTTAGTCTCATCCTCATTGAGTCTCATCCTCATTGAGCCTCATCCTCATTGAGTCTCATCCTTATTGAGTCTCAACCTCATTGAGTCTCATCCTTATTGAGTCTCAACCTCATTGAGTCTCATCCTCATTGAGTCTCATCCTCATTGAGCCTCATCCTCATTGAGTCTCATCCTCATTGAGTCTCATCCTCATTGAGTCTCATCCTCATTGAGTCTCATCCTCATTGAGTCTCATCCTCACAGAGTCTCATCCTCATTGAGTCTCATCCTCATTGAGTCTCATCCTCATTGAGTCTCATCCTCATTGAGTCTCATCCTTATTGAGTCTCATCCTCATTGAGTCTCATCCTCACATCCCTGCTGCTCGGCACCAGCGTCTGGTTTCTGCTCCTTTTCAACCAGATTTTCATGTGGTGGTAAAATCAGACGGACGGACGGCGTCTCAGGAAAACTAAACACCTGACTGACTTCATCTCTTCCCAGTTACCCTCAAATCCTCCTCAACCTGGAGGATGAAGAATAACTAGGAAGTGTTCATTTCCTGTGAAATACAAGAGAGGATGCAGAAAGTCGACGACTGAAGAATAGAATAGAATTCAACTTTATTGTCATTGCACTGTCACATGTACAAAGCAACGAAATGTAGACAGGTAAGAAAAAATCAGCTACAATAGCAGAACGGCTGAACTCCATCCAGTCCAGTCCAGTCCAGTTTAGTCCAGTCCATCTAGTCCAGTCCAGTTTAGTCCAGTCCAGTTTAGTCCAGTCCAGTTCAGTCCAGTCCAGTCCAATCCAGTCCAGTCCAGTCCAGTCCAGTCCAGTTCAGTTCAGTTTAGTCCAGTCCAGTTTAGTCCAGACCAGTCCAGTCCAGTTTAGTCCAGTCCAGTCCAATCCAGTTCAGTCCAGTTTAGTCCAGTCCAGGTTTATTTAATTCCACTCATTTGGTTCAGTTTTCTTCACTTTAATGTTTTTCTCTGTAGTTTTTCTTGTGTCTTCAGGTTTCCGGCTGTAAATCTTCAGCCTGTCAGACGCATCATGCAGATGACCTACGCTCCCTGAAGGCACCAATAATTGTTTCTGTGACATCATCCTGCGATGAGCCAACAGCAACACGAGATGTTTGTTCTGCTGCGTTTCCATGTTTTCCTGGTTCAGTGGAACAAACTGAATCAAGTCGTTAAAGTTTGATTTCCAGACAGGAGCAGAAACGCAGAGCGTGAAAATCGTGGAGAGAAAAGTTCATCCGTCTGGTTCGTCCTGCAGCCAGCAGGTCGCGTTCAGATGAATGAAAGCTTTATTCCTGTCCAGGTCCAGTTTCTTTCCCCTGCAGCGGCTCAGACGCGTCAGCTGCGTCTCTTCCTCCTGATGGGATGTAAATCCATCAGCTGAAGAGGAAGGTAATGCTGCGGGCCGCACAGCTGGCCTCACATTTACACAGGAGTTCAGGTTTGTGTGGGAGATTTTAATATTCATGCAGCTTCACAGCCTCATTTCTGAAACCTTTTGAGGAGGGAACGCAGCAGGAGGGAACGCAGCAGCATGAGGGAACGCAGCAGCATGAGGGAACGCAGCAGGAGGGAACGCAGCAGCATGAGGGAACGCAGCAGGAGGGAACGCAGCAGCATGAGGGAACGCAGCAGCATGAGGGAACGCAGCATGAGGGAACGCAGCAGCAGGAGGGAACGCAGCAGGAGGGAACGCAGCAGCATGAGGGAACGCAGCAGGAGGGAACGCAGCAGCAGGAGGGAACGCAGCAGGAGGGAACGCAGCAGCATGAGGGAAGGCAGCAGCATGAGGGAACGCAGCAGCAGGAGGGAACGCAGCAGCAGGAGGGAATGCAGCACCAGGAGGGAACGCAGCAGCATGAGGGAAGGCAGCAGCATGAGGGAACGCAGCAGCATGAGGGAACGCAGCAGGAGGGAACGCAGCAGCATGAGGGAACGCAGCAGGAGGGAACGCAGCAGCATGAGGGAAGGCAGCAGCATGAGGGAACGCAGCAGCAGGAGGGAACGTAGCAGAGGAGGGAATGCAGCACCAGGAGGGAACGCAGCAGCATGAGGGAAGGCAGCAGCATGAGGGAACGCAGCAGGAGGGAACGCAGCAGCATGAGGGAACGCAGCAGCATGAGGGAACGCAGCAGGAGGGAACGCAGCAGCATGAGGGAAGGCAGCAGCATGAGGGAACGCAGCAGCAGGAGGGAACGCAGCAGCAGGAGGGAACGCAGCAGCGTGTGGGAACAGTCAGGCCTGCAGAGTCTCTGCATCCTGATGCATCAGAGACGGTTCAGGATGCAGCAGGTCGATCCGTTTACTGGCTGATTCAGGACAGACTGTCGGGTTTCCAGGTCCAGCTGTTTGTCTGCTGATTGCCAGATGATTAAACCTCCATGAGGTTTTCATGTTTCTGATGTGGGTCAGAGGTCAGAGGTCAGAGCTGGTCTCCGTGCAGGTGCAGCCCAGCCGCCCCGTCAGCCTGACTCAGCGCTCTC
This sequence comes from Poeciliopsis prolifica, assembly GCF_027474105.1. Taxonomy (NCBI): domain Eukaryota; kingdom Metazoa; phylum Chordata; class Actinopteri; order Cyprinodontiformes; family Poeciliidae; genus Poeciliopsis; species Poeciliopsis prolifica. The sequence goes on along the minus strand of NW_026562511.1, from coordinate 16,347 downwards.
CGTCAGCAGCTGCTCCTTCTGAAGTGGTTCTGTGACGTCATGGAGCTGCGGTCCGGTTCTGACGCAGCATCAGAGAATCCGGGCCGCTGGTTCTGGCTCGGAAACGCTCCCAGATTGAACTGGTCCAAACAGCTGCAGCAGCAAATTAACGCTCCTAAAACACAAATCCTGAGAAAAATCCTGCTTTCAATGATCCGTTTGAATCACGGTTCTGATCCAAAGTTCTGCAGGTGAACCTGAAACTCGACACTCCCAGTCGGATCTCTGGGTCTTTAAACACATCTTGAATCATCTTTTATTTCACTTTCTGTGTGTTAATGTTTTTTATGTTAAAGCCTAAAATAATAAAATGGACCAGAACGTTCCTGTTACCTTCCTGTTGCCTTCCTGTTACCTTCCCGTTGCCTTCCTGTTACCTTCCTGTTACCTTCCTGTTGCCTTCCTGTTGCCTTCCTGTTACCTTCCTGTTACCTTCCCGTTGCCTTCCTGTTACCTTCCCGTTGCCTTCCTGTTACCTTCCTGTTGCCTTCCTGTTACCTTCCTGTTGCCTTCCTGTTACCTTCCTGTTGCCTTCCTGTTACCTTCCTGTTACCTTCCTGTTGCCTTCCTGTTGCCTTCCTGTTACCTTCCTGTTACCTTCCCGTTGCCTTCCTGTTACCTTCCGTTGCCTTCCCGTTACCTTCCTGTTGCCTTCCTGTTACCTTCCTGTTACCTTCCCGTTGCCTTCCCGTTACCTTCCCGTTGCCTTCCTGTTACCTTCCTGTTGCCTTCCTGTTACCTTCCTGTTGCCTTCCTGTTACCTTCCTGTTACCTTCCTGTTGCCTTCCTGTTACCTTCCTGTTGCCTTCCTGTTGCCTTCCTGTTACCTTCCTGTTACCTTCCCGTTGCCTTCCTGTTACCTTCCTGTTGCCTTCCTGTTACCTTCCTGTTACCTTCCTGTTACCTTCCCGTTGCCTTCCTGTTACCTTCCTGTTGCCTTCCTGTTACCTTCCTGTTGCCTTCCTGTTACCTTCCTGTTGCCTTCCTGTTACCTTCCTGTTATCTTCACACGTTCATAATTCATCTCTTCATCTGGCAGATCAACAGGAAAGTCCAGAATCAGAGAAAAATCAGCAGAATCCCAGAGGAAACGATTCCTGCAACAACTGATAAATGTCAACATTATTATTATTCTCCATATTATGGATGTTTTGTTATTTATTAGAATCTAAACCAACCAGGGAAGAAATGATTAATAATGCCTGACTGGTTTCCCTGCAGATGATTGATCAGATTGATCAGATGATTGATCAGATGATTGATCGCTCGTTCGTCAAGCTGAACTTCCTGCAGAACTACAGTTTCAGTCAATCAGTTGAATTCTGACTTTCTCTGCCCAGTTAAAGTCCTGCTGGTTCCAGTTTGTTTCCTGTCTGGCTGAGAGGTGACCGTCCACCATGCGGTCGCCTCACCAGGTCCTCACTGCAGCGTTTTCACGTTTAAGATGCTGCATAAATATTTAAAGATATTTCCAGGAGCTGAAGGCCACATGCAGAGTCGGGAAAACTCTGATTTCAGTTGAGATTGTTGTCATGATTGTTGTTCCATATGCAGCACAGATTCAACAGATCGAAGCCGTTTATTGGCTGATTGAGGAACGAAACGTTCACTGAGTTTACCTGCTGAATAATCAGAGCTGGACTGGAGGAGTGTGTGTGTGTGTGTGAGAGGGTGTGTGTGTGTGTGTGTGTGGTGTGTGTGTGTGTGTGTATGAGAGGGTGTGTGTGTGTGTGTGTGTGTGTGTATGTGTGTGAGGGTGTGTGTGTGTGTGTGTGTGTGTGTGTATGTGTGTATGTGTGTGAGGGTGTGTGTGTGTGTGTGAGAGGGTGTGTGTGTGTGTGTGTGTGTGTGTGTGTGTGTGTGTGTGTGTGTGTGTGTGTGTGTGTGGTCCGGCTCTAATAGATTTGGTGTGAGTTTTAGTAACAGTTGGTTTTAGTGTTTATTAGCAACATTAACATGTTTTTATCTTTTTGTCATGAAGATAAAAACTGATTCAGATTCTATCAGAGGAAACGACGTTTGATCTGCTGAGTCACAAAGGAAACAGATAAAGAGACGCCTGGTTGGTTCAGACTGATGTAAGTCCAGGTGTCAGTGTGTGTGTGTGTGTGTGTGTGTGTGTGTGTGTGTGTTATTACTAATTAACACTGATCATCAACGTGACCTGATGACGTCATGATGTTTAGCGTGTTAAGCTGACTCAGAACCAGTGCTGTCAGTAAAAATACTTCACTACTTTACTTACGTATGTTTGGAGTACTTCATACTTTCCTAGAGTAAGAACATTTCTCTTTTATTTCACTATATTTCTGAAGTTAATTACAAACTTTTACTACGATCCATTTTCAATGTGTGGTTTAGTTAGTGTGACGGAGGATCCGTCACGAGTTAGGGCCTAATTAAACACACACACACTCTCACACACACACACACACACACACACACACACACACACACACACACACACACACACACACAAACACATCCTCACACACACACTCAATCTCTAACTTATGTTTTGTTGCAGCTTGGACTGCCGTGGTTCATCGTGGTTCATCGTGGGTCACTCTGTTCCGCTTCACTTCACATTAATCCTTTTCTGTCATTTTCAAACATTTTCTCAGTTTTATTTTCAATTGGCTTGTTTCCAGATTGTGACGCACCGGGAGAGAGTTGCGTGATGTGGTGACGTCATCAGGACGTACTGAGTGTCGGCTGTTAAATGGATTATTGTATTTTTGGATTACAAGTTTATTAATTTTTTTCTCTTATTAATTATTTTGTATACTTTAAGAATTTATTTGAGTTAGGAGTAATTGCTTAATTTTTGTTTTCTTGATTTGACTTTCTGTGGGTGGAGCCTGTGGCTTTCTGTGGGTGGAGCCTGTGGCTTTCTGTGGGCGGAGCCTGTGGCTTTCTGTGGGTTGAGACTGTGGCTTTATATGGGAGGAGCCTGTGGCTTTATGTGGGCGGAGCCTGTGGCTTATGTGGGCGGAGCCTGTGGCTTTCTGTGGGCGGAGCCTGTGGTTTTTGTGGGTGGAGCCTGGGGCTTTCTGTGGGCGGAGCCTGTGGCTTTTTGTGGGCGGAGCTTGTGGTTTTTGTGGGTGGAGCCTGTGGCTTTTTGTGGGAGGAGCCGTGGCTTTTGTGGGAGGAGCCTGTGGCTTTTTTGTGGGCGGAGCCTGTGGCTTTATGTGGGCGGAGCCTGTGGCTTTTTGTGGGGGAGCCTGTGGCTTTATGTGGGCGGAGCCTGTGGCTTTTTGTGGGGGGAGCCTGTGGCTCTGTGGGTGGAGCCTGTGGCTTTTGGGTGGAGTCTGTGGCTTTCTGTGGGTGGAGCCTGTGGCTTTCTGTGGGTGGAGCCTGTGGCTTTCTGTGGGTGGAGCCTGTGGCTTTATGTGGGCGGAGCCTGTGGCTTTATGTGGGCGGAGCCTGTGGCTTTATGTGGGTGGAGCCTGTGGCTTTATGTGGGCGGAGCCTGTGGCTTTATGTGGGTGGAGCCTGTGGCTTTCTGTGGGTGGAGCCTGTGGCTTTATGTGGGTGGAGCCTGTGGCTTTCTGTGGGTGGAGCCTGTGGCTTTCTGTGGGCGGAGCCTGTGGCTTTCTGTGGGTGGAGCCTGTGGCTTTATGTGGAGGAGCCTGTGGCTTTATGTGGGTGGAGCCTGTGGCTTTCTGTGGGTGGAGCCTGTGGCTTTCTGTGGGTGGAGCCTGTGGCTTTATGTGGGCGGAGCCTGTGGCTTTATGTGGGTGGAGCCTGTGGCTTTTGTTGGTGGAGCCTGTGGCTTCTGTGGGTGGAGCCTGTGGCTTTCTGTGGGTGGAGCCTGTGGCTTTCTGTGGGCGGAGCCTGTGGCTTTCTGTGGGTGGAGCCTGTGGCTTTATGTGGGAGGAGCCTGTGGCTTTAAAAGCAGGGCTCTGTTCAACAGTCTGCAGCTGGACTCTGATACACGCTGAACTAAAGAACTGCTGTGTTGATTTTAACCTCCCATGAACGTCGTCTGTAAATACTTTGCACTAAAGTGGCGTCTTTGTTCACTGAATAGATAATAAAATTCACTGAAGTGATCTCCGGCCTTGGGAAGTCATTATTTTTGTGAGTTGCCCAAGTTATCAGAGAACAAGTCACAGTTACAAAGAAGCGAGAAAGAGAAAAGTATTCTGACACAACCTACTGATCGACTAACAAACTCAGGCTTCTTACCTGGGCTGTTCATCACCACCAATAGATGCACCTGTTTCCTTCCAAGTTAACTAAAAGCTCTCCCTCTTCAGATGTCAATAAGCTGCATTTCCCTCCCAATTCTTTTTCTTTTGCATAATGACCAGTTGTTGCACCTATAGTGTGTGAAGTAGAGGAATCCTAACAGGTTTTTTCTTCATGTTGGCCGCATTTTCTGTTCTGACTATTTATTTTTTCTCATTTTCAGCACTGACCTTACTGAAAGGGAAAACTGGAGGCTTGTAGAAACTTTGTATTTTCTGTCCTGGAGGGTTTACCAAGAAGCTGGTTCAGTTGTAAAGCAGGTTAAGTTAATCTAAAGCAGGTTAAGTTAACCTTGTGATTTAAGTAAAGCATCTAATGTTCTTAACTAAATGATGCTGCAGGTTTATCTATTAGCAGGTTTCATTTTGCCTGCACTTGATTGTGTTCATTATTTTAAGTGTATTTAACAAGTTTACCAAAATATAAAAAATGTCATTCAAACTGCATTTACCTTGTTTTACTTTTCTTTTCATTACATTACTTGAGTTCATCCATTGTTACAGTAATTTCCAGACTTAAGTACAAGACGTTTCAGATACTTTAAGGCTTGAACTCAAGTAACATTTCAGTGACTTGGACTTTTACCAAAGTCACATTTTGCAGAGGTATTTATACTTTTACTGGACTCTGAGACTTTATACAACACTGGTCAGCAGCCTGCAGACATGTTGGAATGATGATCAGAACCGTTTCAGAACCTGCAGTTTTATGTTGGTTCTGTTGGGATTAATTGCCAGAATCTTGTCAGAACCAAACCTGCTGGCAGATTTAAGTTTCCGTCTCTTTCAGTCACATTTTGGGTGTTAAAGTTTGGAAATGGAAAATATTTACATTTTTCTGGGTTTAAATATTTGTGCATCAGTGGGAAACGTGATGATATGCGGTTCTGAAGCTAATCTAGTGGGAACCTGTACCGTATAATGAAAGCCTGCCGCTCGGCGTCCCGGCGCTGGACCGACCGGGTCGGGTCGTTGCGCGGCGGCGGCCCAGACGGCTTACATAAAGCAGACGTCTGTTTGTGCGTTTCTCTGGAACCTGATTCTCTGCTGTCGCCTCTAATTGCTGCTTTGCACAAACACTTTTTCTGGTAAGCTCCACGTTCTGACCAGTGTTTGCTTCCTCTGTTTAATTTATCCTGCTATTTATACTCAGAGCACTTTACTGATGCAAACATGTCGGGTCCAGACAGAAAGTCCATTTTCTCCTCCCAGATTCTGCCTCAGCTTCTCGTCGCTGCTGATTCTGATGAATGTTTCGTCCTGCGCTGTAATATCAGACACGTTTACGTAACGTTATTTATTTTTGATGATCTGTGATCAGACAGACGATCCTCCATCGTCACATGATCATCTCTGCTGCTCTGCAGCGTCGGCTGTGATGTAACAACACCAAACCTTGACCTCAGCTGTTTATCGCTCCATGGAAGGTCAAAGGTCATCTCCACACCACCATTTCCCAAAAGGAAAACATCTGATCAGCTTTGGATCTTTCCAAGATTGGATGTCAAAAAAGATTTAGAGTCTCCAGGCTGCGTCAGCTAGCAGGCCAAAGGTTAAAGGTTACCTGAGCAAAGGGCGAAGGACAGAGCTTCAAGGAGAGGGTGGAACATGGAACATGTCTCAGTGTCCACTCAGTGTCCACTCACTATCCACTCAGTCTCAGTGTCCACTCAGTCTCACTGTCCCCCACGTTCCCCGGGACGTAATCAAATTCTGCTGTCGATGGGAGTTAAAGCTCCGCCAGACGTTCCCAGCAGACCCTGAACACACAGTGGACCTGCCGGGTCTGACCGAGTTCCTGCCCACCACCAGAACCACCAGAACCACCAGAACCACCAGAACCACCAGAACCACCAGAACCAATCAACACCAGGCAGAGGTCGGAGGACAACTCAGCACCTCCTCAGTGTTCCAGACATACGGCTGCAGATCTGATGAAATGATGATAAAATTGATAATCGATCTGCATCCTAACCTGTTCTGGTACCAAGAGCTGATATGGACGTCCTGATGCCTGGACATGTTCGTTATGGACAATCTGTGACCAGCGCAGAACACCAACATCAGGAACTCCTGGAGTTCGGATCGGGATCCTCCAGGTCTCGCTGTCGTTCCCCATGTGAGCGTCGAAGCAGAACGAGGAACTTCTTATTATTCATCTGACCTACGACCTTTCTGCCGTGGGTGACCCCACCAGGGGCATGAAGGGTCATTGGGCCCTCTGACCCCAACACCACAAGGTGGCAGCCAGAGGAGGAAGGTCAAAGGGTCACATTGGTTAATGAACCACCAGCAGCAGAAAGTCTCCAGATTCCTGTCCAGCTCCAGGTTTTGACCGACCTGGACGGATGGAGCGATGAAATCCAGCTTTTCATTTCAGGAGAGTTCAAGGCCGCCTGCATTTCCACCAACAGGAACATCACTACATGAGGTCCACTGAGCTTCCCGTCTGGTCCAGTTCTGGTTCTGTACCGACCCAAACGCTCCTCGGTTTCATCAGGATGAAGAACATCCGCCCAGTTTCCCACAGATCATCAAACTGCTGTGATAAGTCAGATGAAGATGTTTCAGCATAAATCAGTTCCTCGGTCTGTGACTGAAGTGAGTCGCTTGAACCTGGAGCTCAACTTGTCCAGGTTCATTTCCCAGAGAGTTGTCCTGACCTGGACGCCTCGTCATCAGGCGTCCCGCTCTCTCTCGCTCTGCTGCAGGAGAAACCACTTCCTGCAGCCGGACGCGGCTCAGAGGTTCTGCTGACGGAACCGAGCAGCAGAACCTGGGAGCCGTAAATACAGGATTGGATAAACGCCACAGATTATATTTGAAGGCTGCGGCTCGGCGGACGCTCCTGCTCTGATCTCCATTTAGGAAAGCATGTGAACCCGCCCTGGACCCGGTCTTTGGACCCGGCCCTGCAGGCACATCGGGTCAGGACCGTCAGACGGTTATCCTGCGTCGATGTCGCCGGACTGGACCGGACCGGACCGCCGTGTTCCCCGTACCGACAGGACGGTTCATCCAAATAAAAGACCTGATTTATTCTTACGACTGCGGCGTTAACACAGCTGGACCGCCTCAGGAAGAACTGCTGGTTCTGGTTCTGGAACATTTGTCACAAATGAAACTTTCCTCCAAAATAAAAGTTTTTCTCTCAATCCATCAGAGAAAAACACAAATTTATGCTTCAGTTTCACTTAATTTAATGTAATCAAGACAAAAATCAGCTTTTTATGCTGGAAACTGAAATGAGGCAAAAACAATGAAATGAAACAGAATCTCTATGAAACGATGTTCTACAAGGTTCTGGTTCGGTCGGTAAAGTATCAGAACCTGATGGATCAGAAAACTCAGGAGAAACTTCATCAAATTAAACGTTTAATACAGAAAGAGATTTAACCCTTTGGAGCCCAACAATCCTCATCTTTCAGAAATAAAGTTTTTGTTTCTGTCCTTTTGATCGTCTTCACTGTCCTTGAGCAGTTTCACCCTCATCTGTCAAATTACCTGGAGACTTCAGCCTGGAAACAAGACAGGAAGTAGAAGAAGATGAAGCGCGTTTGATGCTGCGTCTCTGGACGCTTGGCTGCGAGGACGCCGAGTTAGAGAGGACGCCGCGTCCTTCAGAGGACTTTCAGAGTTCTGACTCCGCTTGGCGGCTCAGGTGAGACTCAGGTTCAGCTGCAGGTCCCTGTAGCTCACTGTGTGTGTGTGTGTGTGTGTGTGTGTGTGTGTGTAGATGTGCGTGTGTGTGTGTGTGTGTTACATAAAGCACTCAGAGCTCTTCAGAGACAGAAGAGGCGACACAAACACACTCTGGGGGAGATGATGCACAAAGTGAGTTAAAGAGAGAAAACAGACGACAGAACTTCAAAACGCTGAAGGGATCAGAAGAATCCAGTCCATCGCTTCCTTCATCAGCCTGCATAGGAGAACGACTGGAGAGAGGGATGAGACCCGCTAACGAGAGAGAGACAGAAAGAGAGAGAGCGAGAGAGAGAGGTCAAGGATGGGAAAGAGATGGAAAAACAGAGCAGGAAGACAACCTGCAGAGAGAACAGATAGAGGTTCAGAGAGCTGAGGATGAGGATGAGAATGTTGATGACGATGAGGTTGAGGATGATGTCAGGTGAAATTCTCAGCCTTCCTCCATCAGAGTCTTTGCTTCGTCTGATGGAGGAAATCTTGACCACCTCTCTTCCTCTGCTTCTCCTTTTCAGATAAAATCAACCCATCCGGATCAGAACCGGCTTCCTCACAACCTTGAAATCCACTGAGAGGAAACAGAACCAGCTGACACACTGTGACCGGGCCGACAGACCCGGAACGGACCAGCAACCTGAAGTGCTCCGGTGGCGGGATGAGCGAGTCAGGCTGGTGTGACGCCATGGCTCCCCAACCCCAACCCAACCCAAACCAACCCCAACCCAACCCCAACCCAAACCAACCCCAACCCCAACCCAACCCAACCCCAACCCAACCCTATCCAAACCAACCCCAACCCAACCCAACCCAATCCAAACCAACCCCAACCCAACCCAACCCAACCCAAACCAACCCCAACCCAACCCAACCCAACCCAAACCAACCCCAACCCAACCCAACCCTATCCAAACCAACCCCAACCCAACCCCAACCCAACCCAAACCCAAAACAACCCCAACCCAACCCAACCCCAACCCAACCCTATCAAAACCAACCCCAACCAAACCCAACCCTATCCAACCAACCCCAACCCCAACCCAACCCAAACCAAACCAACCCCAACCAAACCCAACCCAACCACAACCCAAACCCAAACCAACCCCAACCCAACCCTATCCAACCCCAACCCAACCCAACCCAATCCAACCCAATCCAACCCAACCCAACCCAAACCAACCCAACCCAACCCCAACCCAAACCAACCCAACCCAACCCAACCCAACCCAAACCAACCCCAACGACCAGCCTCCTCCCATGAAGGCCGAGCCATTGGTCAGCAGCGTAACAGGAAGTGAGGTGGTCCCAACATAAACAGATCCTGTCAGTTTTCAGCACTTTGTGACCTTAACATCCTGCATGTTGCTTCATGTCCAGGAACAACGATGGATTCCTGTCTGATCTTATGAGTCTGATGTGTCCACAGCCGTCTGCAGATCCTCCCTGTTTATTCAGACCAGAAATGACTGGAATATAAAATAAGTTCAGCTCGTCTTTATTTACGCAGCAGGAAGCTCAGAGCTGCGATTTCCTGCCCTCGTTCATCGCTTTCTGCCTCTCAGCCACAGAAGCTCCATCAAGATGTTATGAGTCTTAAAAAGATTTAAAACCTGAACGTTAAACTCCACTGGAATGATTCATCAAGATGCTCAGAAGCATCAGCTTTCTTCAGCTGAATGATGAGGAAAACGAGTCTGATGCTGAGGACCGGAGCAGCGGGTTCTGTGGTTCTGTTGGTCCAGTCCAAGCAGACGGTCAGCACCAGGGAATCCATCCACCGTCTTCAGCTGCTTGTCCTCAGAGGATCTGATGGACCGACTGACCAGCTGGTTGATCCTCATGTAATCCAGGAGGAACTTTACTAACATTACTCCCTGATCTGGTTTGACAACCCACAGCTCTTTAGCGCCGCCCTGGTGGCTCCCTGGAGCTTTTTCAAAAATGTTTGAAAATTGCAAACGATGTGGGTGGGAAATGTATTTTTTGTTTCAATATGTAGGAGGACAAACATGACTCAATCATTCTTAATGTTTTCAATGCTATGAAAATGTGTAGAATAAAAATTATATTTCAACATTTCCGTAAACAAAGATTTTCTTCCAGCTGGGCGGTGAGCAAGGCAGGGAAACCAACCGACAGGCGGGACGCCATGGAGAGCAAAGCGGAGAAATAACCGAGGAGAAATTCTACCATTCATGAATCATTTGTGTTTATTGGGGAAGGTTTGTGTCAGGTTCTGTGGTTTCTGTGTTTTATTCTGACTTCTCTGTGTCCTGAGTCTCCTCGTTGTCCTGTCTTCCCCTTGATTGTTCCCAGGTGTGTCTTGTTCTCCTGATTACCCTCAGTGTATTTAGTCCCTCCTGTGTCCTTTGTTCCTCGTCGGGTCCTTGTCGTTGTCGTATTTTGTCATTTTCTGCCGTCGTTTGTTTTCCGCCTGTTAGACCAGTTGCTACCGGCGTGAGCCCTGGTTTCCGCTCAGCCGTGCTGCCTGGCCGCGGACTACGTCTATTGACTGTGTTTTTGTGGACTATTTTGTTATTAAATTACAATATTCACATTACCTGGGTCTCCAGCGCCTGCCTCATCACCTCCAATACACCACTTCCTGACAGATTGCTCTGCAGGGAGACGTTGTCAAAAAGAAAACTAGTTTCCACACTGCAGGGCGCACCGAGAAATGATTTGGAAAAAAACTGGGAAAGTACATTTATAAACGCCACATGAGTCAAAACGTGGGGAAAAGCAGCGACTTAAATCCAGTGATGTGGAAATGTAACCCAGCTGTATTTGCTTTTCTGTGCTGCTTTTACTTTAAGGGTACTATCCCTTTAAGAGTACTGTCCCTTTAAGAGTACTGTCCCTTTAAGAGTACTGTCCCTTTATGGGTACTATCCCTTTAAGAGTACTGTCCCTTTAAGGGTACTGTCCCTTTAAGAGTACTGTCCCTTTAAGAGTACTGTCCCTTTATGGGTACTGTCCCTTTAAGAGTACTGTCCCTTTAAGAGTACTGTCCCTTTAAGAGTACTGTCCCTTTATGGGTACTGTCCCTTTAAGAGTACTGTCCCTTTAAGAGTACTGTCCCTTATGGGTACTGTCCCTTTAAGAGTACTGTCCCTTTAAGAGTACTGTCCCTTTAAGAGTACTGTCCCTTTAAGAGTACTGTCCCTTTAAGAGTACTGTCCCTTTATGGGTACTGTCCCTTTAAGAGTACTGTCCCTTTAAGAGTACTGTCCCTTTAAGAGTACTGTCCCTTTATGGGTACTGTCCCTTTAAGAGTACTGTCCCTTTAAGAGTACTGTCCCTTTAAGAGTACTGTCCCTTTATGGGTACTGTCCCTTTAAGAGTACTGTCCCTTTAAGAGTACTGTCCCTTTATGGGTACTGTCCCTTTAAGAGTACTGTCCCTTTAAGAGTACTGTCCCTTTAAGAGTACTGTCCCTTTATGGGTACTGTCCCTTTAAGAGTACTGTCCCTTTAAGAGTACTGTCCCTTTATGGGTACTGTCCCTTTAAGAGTACTGTCCCTTATGGGTACTGTCCCTTTAAGGGTACTGTCCCTTTAAGAGTACTGTCCCTTTAAGAGTACTGTCCCTTTAAGAGTACTGTCCCTTTATGGGTACTGTCCCTTTAAGAGTACTGTCCCTTTAAGAGTACTGTCCCTTTATGGGTACTGTCCCTTTAAGAGTACTGTCCCTTTAAGAGTACTGTCCCTTTAAGAGTACTGTCCCTTTATGGGTACTGTCCCTTTAAGAGTACTGTCCCTTTAAGAGTACTGTCCCTTTATGGGTACTGTCCCTTTAAGAGTACTGTCCCTTTAAGAGTACTGTCCCTTTAAGAGTACTGTCCCTTTATGGGTACTGTCCCTTTAAGAGTACTGTCCCTTTAAGAGTACTGTCCCTTTATGGGTACTGTCCCTTTAAGAGTACTGTCCCTTTATGGGTACTGTCCCTTTAAGGGTACTGTCCCTTTAAGAGTACTGTCCCTTTAAGAGTACTGTCCCTTTAAGAGTACTGTCCCTTTATGGGTACTGTCCCTTTAAGAGTACTGTCCCTTTAAGAGTACTGTCTGTTTAAGAGCAAAGTTTGATGTTACTTTACAGCAGCATTCCGCTGCAGTTGCTAGCCGGATTCCCGGGTTTCAGAGCTGCTGCAGAGCTGAGACATGTTATATCACCTGCTTTCTTTATGCCTCAAGTTTTCCTGCATTATATCATGTTGATATCAGTGGGAAGGTCTTGATGCGCCTCGGCGCCGGCTGCCATCTTGTTTCTGGGTCCCAGCCAACGTTTCATCCTTCAGACACACAAACATGGATCCATATGAACAATCATTTCTTTTTGCTGACCAGCTTCTTTGATTTATCTATTTTCTCTACCAGAGACCCTGAAGGATTTTATTTTACTTTATTGTCACATTGAGATGCTGATTTCTGCCGCACAGTTCAGAAAGTGTTCCAGTGAAAATATGCATAAATATTCCTCTCATGTTTTTGATGTTTTCCAGGTGAACTTTATGACCGAGTTCAGATCGAGTCGAATGAGTTTCAGTCCAGTAATGTGGAATAAAAATAGTTTCTACTTTCTGTGAATTCAGGTTGTTGAAAAGACATTTTTACGTCAGGATTAAAGTTCCATCTGACATGCTGAGAATCTGTCAGCTGCAAACAGAAATGATATTAATCTCATTAATCTCAGTCTTAGGCACATATCTTTGTTGTAATAAATCGATTATTGATTAGTAATGCTTGTTTAACAGACACCAGCTGAAGCTGTAGAGCTTCACTGGGCTGAACGTCCAGCTTTAGGCGATTATGAGCCGTTTACCCAGAAGCCCCGGCGATCCGTCCAGGATGAAGGCGGAGGAGCCTGATAATTGAAAACAGGAGTCTGAATCAGCAGAACTTTGAAACGTTCAGCCAGAAGCAGCCAGAGTCGTTTATTCAGGCGGGTTTCAGCTGAATCTGACCTGGAAATGAAGACCCAGTGCTGCTGCTACTGGGAGCTCTGGGTGTCCACCAGCAGACGGCCTAATGGTGTTAATGGCAACCCGCTGGGGTCAAACCAACACAGCAAATCCGTTTCAAACGGTTCTGTTCCCACTGAGCGGGTCGGCTCGGCGCCGCTTCACCAGACTCCAGTAGGGTCAGAGGTCACCGCCCGACTAAGAACCGCTTCGACCTGAAGGCCGTCGCTGACCTTCAGTCCTGTTGGGCTGAGATCAGCTGGACGGTCTGAGCTCCTGCGTCAGGAGACTCAGCGTGGAAACACGGCGGCGGAGCGGAAAGCCTCCATGTTGGACCGAGAGCCGCTGAGTCAGCGCGGCTCCCTGCGGTGAGGTGCTGGAGATCCTGATTCACAGCTTGTTGAACACGAAGCCTTTGATCCGGGCCGAGAGCGCAGCGGAGCCGGGAGTCCGGACCGCGTCTGGACCAGAACCGGCGCTTTGAAGAGCGAACGCCGCTGCAGCTGCAGCTGCTTCCAGGTTTGAGTCTGAAACGCTGAAAACCGACAGGATCAAACACAACGAGATCCATGAATCAACAAACTTCCTGCTGAGCAGCGAAGCAGCCAGAGCCAACCACATGAAAGGGTTAAACCAGCAGCCAATCAGAGAGCAGCCATCCTCACCGCTTCTATTTTTAGGATCCGACGACCTTTGAACTCAACCAGCACAGAAACTTCGTCAGATTCCTGTCCTGTGATTGGCTGGCTGGAGGTTGGACAAATCACTTCAATGAAACACACACACACACACACACACACACACACACACACACTAACACACACACACACACACACTAACACACACACACACTAACACACACACTAACACACACTAACACACACACACTAACACACACTGACACACACACTAACACACACACACACTAACACACACTGACACACACACTAACACACACACTAACACACACACAGAGACATACACACCGCCTGCTTTGACCTTCGACCTCAAACTGAAATGATGATTTTACATTTTTAAACCAGATTCTTTTCAGATCCACCAAAATGTTCAGAACCAGTCAGAACCTCTCGGTTCCCAGTTTGGATCTTCTGTTGGAATCAGATATGAAACGATTAAAGCGTCAGAAGAAGAGAAATGAGACGAGAACCTGAAGGAAACCCTGACCCTGACCCTGACCCTGACCCTGACCCCAACCCTGACCCTGACCCCGACCCTGACCCCAACCCTGACCGGCGAGGCTTCGGTTCCTTCCTGGTTTTAATCTGAACCGAACCGACTCCTTTTTATTTTCCTCGTCGGACCTCCGGGGTGGAAACGTGGCGGTGGGTTGTGGCGGCCGCTGGCCACCGGGTGGAGCAGGCGAGCGCTCCGGCCGTCCGTTTATTTAGCGAAGCGCTGAAGACGTTTACAGAAGGCGACACCCAGAGAAGTGGAGAGCCGGGCTGAGCCTCTGCCAACAAAACAAACAACCAGGCAGAGGAAGGAGGAGGGAGGAGGAGGGAGGAAGGAGGAAGGAGAAAGGAGGGAGGAAAGAGGAAGGAGGAAAGAGGAAGGAGGAAGGAGGAAGGAGGAAGGAGGAAAGAGGAGGGAGGAGGGAGGAAGGAGGAGAGAGGAAGGAGGAAGGAGGAAAGAGGAGGGAGGAGGGAGGAGGAAGGAGGAGGGAGGAGGGAGGAAAGAGGAAGGAGGAAGGAGGAAAGAGGAGGGAGGAGGAAGGAAGGAGGAAGGAGGAAAGAGGAGGGAGGAAGGAGGAAGGAGGAAGGAGGAAAGAGGAGGAGGAGGGAGGAAGGAGGAGAGAGGAAGGAGGAAGGAGGAAAGAGGAAGGAGGAAGGAGGAAAGAGGAAGGAGGAGGGAGGAGGGAGGAAAGAGGAAGGAGGAAGGAGGAAAGAGGAGGGAGGAGGAAGGAAGGAGGAAGGAGAAAGGAGGAGGGAGGAAAGAGGAAGGAGGAGAGAGGAAGGAGGAAGGAGAAAGGAGGGAGGAAGGAGGAAGGAGGAAAGAGGAGGGAGGAAGGAGGAAAGAGGAGGGAGGAAGGAGGAAGGAGGAGAGAGGAAGGAGGAAGGAGAAAGGAGGAGAGGAGGAGGAGGAAAGAGGAGGGAGGAAGGAGGAAGGAGAAAGGAGGAGAGAGAAGGAGGAAAGAGGAGGGAGGAAGGAGGAAGGAGGAGAGAGGAAGGAGGAAGGAGAAAGGAGGAGAGAGGAAGGAGGAAAGAGGAGGGAGGAAGGAGGAAGGAGGAGAGAGGAAGGAGGAAAGAGGAGGGAGGAAAGAGGAAGGAGGAAAGAGGAAGGAGGAAGGAGGAAGGAGGAAAGAGGAGGGAGGAAGGAGGAGGGAGGAGGGAGGAAGGAGGAAAGAGGAAGGAGGAAAGAGGAGGGAGGAGGGAGGAAAGAGGAAGGAGGAAGGAGACCATCGGCCTCCCGCTGCTGAAATATTTAGGCGGCTCTGCTGGCTGCAGCATCATTTCTCCTCCAGATCCTCCCGACATGTTTGGTGTCTTTGGAAACATTTAAACGTCCAGCAGGCGTGTCGATGAAGCCGTGTGCTGTGAGTCTGGTTCTGGTGGACGGGTCGGGCCGGTTCCTGAGCCTCCGCGGCCGCCGGCTGCATGAAACAACGAACCACCTTCATGACTGGAAGGTGGTTAGTTATTTAAAGCAGCTACCGGCCCAGACACGCTCGCACCAACAATCCACCCTGAGAGGCTTTATAAGGCAAGAGCGCGGCGATGAGCTCACTCAGGCAGGTTTCAGGAAAAACAATCGTCCCACTCACGGCTCAACACTTTCCCCACAGCCGCTGATGTCAGAGCGGCGCAGGGAGAATCCCAGACGTCTGATCTCAGCCGGAAGCTGCGGCGCGGCGTCTCCGCTTCCTCTGCGCCTGATGTCACAGCCCAGCAACATTACGCCGCTTTAAAATCATCTTTCATTAGAGAAACTTCTGCTGTTCCCTGATGGGCCCCATCTGGCTCTGGTCCAACTTTTAACTCCTCGCTGTTCCGGTAGACGCAGATCTACATCCCGTCGTTTTATTCATGACTTTAAATGAATTAAATCCTCATTAAATCCTGCAGGACATCAGATAAGTTTGCAGTGAGTTTGCAGTTTGGACGGTTTCCCAGAGAAACTCCCTGCTTGGCCGGTCAGCGTTTCCTATCTGCTGAAATAACTCTGGATGTTTCTGTGGAAGATTTTTCAGGATCGTTTCTCAACCAAACAAACACGATGACACAGAAATCCAGCAGGAAGCTGTGGGAGCAGGAGGCAGGTAATGACTGGGATTACTGAGATCCGGGTGATTAAAACCCAACGTGTTCATGGAGACGATGCTTCATGTCAGAGTCACCGACCCATTCAGTGGAGATCTGGAAAACTAACCGGAGCAAAA